>NW_028321881.1:1227500-1534375 GCF_036245765.1 Copidosoma floridanum
CAAAGCTACAAAATAAAGATTAGGAACGAATTATATTTGTTAAAATGCTTAAAAGCCTGCTCAATCGTATAAATGACGTACTGCACAATTGGCTAACAACCTTTGTTATTCATCGTAGCACATTATTTTAGCACCTGGAAGCTTACCATGGGACTGCAAACTTTAATGTTCTGGCAATAAATCATTATTTTTTTAGTTTCCAAGACTTATGTTTTGTTTATATTATCTTCATACCTTTCATAAAAATTTATTTTATGTGAATCTTTTTTAGTTTACACTAATTAGTTAGACAACTACACTTTCGGCGTAAAGTTTCTTGATTCATCCTATTATCTTTGTTTAATCATTATTTTAGTAAATTTAGAATATTTTTTATGTCATAACTTTTATTATTGAAGTATTAGTTATGCAAATAAAGTAATAGATCGTTGAAAACATAAGGACAGAGAAGCTCTTGTTGACTACAGAATTGTGCTATACACTTAAATTTGTTGGTTATAAGGTGCTAAACAGTGTATGAATTGTCTTAGCAACATGAATTAAAGCAATGACTTTACGTCTTGTATACATACGTTCCTTTTTTTGATAGTGTGTAATTTTGAAATGAAGTAGTCGATCAAAAGCTTGTACGATAATGTGAAAAAGTATAAGTATCTCATTCTTTTTAGAATAGTATTGGTCTCTAGTCTTAATTTTTCTCAAGATGTTATAATGTGAAGAATTAAAACTAAATATGTATCTGAATGACTTTCTGTACTTTATACTAGTTGAGGCAGGACGCTTCACACTGACCCCTTTTACTGGAACCCGACAGATATGTAAGTAAAAGGAAAAAATTTTACTTCTATTTTTTTTAAATCTTATAAATTAATGTCTAGAGCCTTAAAACCCTATGCCTTCCTGGTTTTCTTAGCCATACGTGGTTATCTTTTTTTGGCACTACATTTAATAATCCTTATGAAATTCGTTGAAAGTAAGATCTGTGGTAAGTAGGTTAATTTTGTTATAATTTTTTTGTATACATCAAGTTTTTAATACTTACGTCTTATTTAATAACGTAATACAATTATTTATATTTATTCACATACTCAAGTAGTAAAAAAATTATAAAAACTAGTAATAAGCACGACCAAATCCCCTTCAAAACCACGAAAAGACAGATCACTCTAATACTAGATTCTTAGAAAAAAAAAGAATCGACCATTAAATGTTTCAATATGTTCTTTGATAATAATTTTATTTAAATAGAACAGCGTGTTACATTCACTGTAGAATTGCTTGTACCCACACGGATAAATATATATTTGAATTCTTAATAAGCACTTAAACTTAAACGTCCGTGAATGGCAGATAAGTAATGAGTGACATGCATTAATGCACCAATGGTTGTGCCTGCAAAGAGTGAAATAAAAAAAAATCGATTTTATGACATATTTAATACAATTTAGATTGACAAATAATTTGTTTACAAAAATTTATTCTAATTAAAAAATTTTTAAGTTCTTAAGCAGTCTTAAATCGCCTACTACTTTCTAAAATTTGTTAAGAGAATCGTATCAAAATCAGTTTTTTTAATAATCAGCAGAAAACGACTTATTTCTTAGTAATGTTTTTTTTACACTTCAATACAATGGAAGTTATTTGCATATTTTTTAGTTGAAAACTATTTTATTAGCGTCACTTTTTGAATGATTGGGTTCTGTTGTGAAATAAAGTCAAGTTTACTTAAATTGTATTAGTAAATGTTATTTTTATTCTTAACCTTGCACATAGACAATTTTCTCACGAGCTTTTACCTACATTTATCCTAATTTTATGACACTGGAGTTCGGAGCGTTCCCGGAACGAAATTTGAAACTTAAAAAAACCACTTTAAAAGTGTCCGAACATAATAGAAAATAAAAAAAAATAGTGTTAGTAACTGCCAGTAACACATGTTAGTGGTAGAAAAATGATTTAATGATAAATAAATCCCTACTAAAAGTTCTCATACGTACGTATAATAGCTGTCATGAATAAATGCGAAATTTATTCTTAATGTACAGCAAAGTCCCGATTGGAAATAAAACAAATCGTACATTATTATATAACAAATAAAATAAGCTCCAAACATTCATAAAAAATCGACAGGACATAATATATACATTTCAAACGATTTTCCACGATACGCGTATATCAGAAACACCCAAGTTTTGGACTCTGGCGCTCATAAGAAAAAAACCAGGCCGAAAGCCCCACTAAAAATGATATACGTTGATTATTATTATATAAACAATGTATTTTAGTCAAAATAACCAAATAACATCGACAGGGCGGGTAGGTTTTATCGATTTTCCACGATACGCGTATATCAAAAACACCCAAGTTCTGGACTCTGGCGCTCATAAGAAAAAAATGAAACCGTAAGCCCTGCTGAAAATGATATACGTTTTTTATTATTATATTAAAAATGTATTTTTATCAAAATATCCGAAGAAAATTGACAGGGCGGGTATGTTTTCATCGATTTTATACGATACGCGTATATCAGAATCTATATATCGCTTGTCTCCGTTATATCAGAAAACGTTGATACATTTGGTATTACCAATTGTTAGATACGTAATTTTTCGTGTGTTTTATCAACACTATAAACTGTGAAATAAAATATTTTTTATTAATTTTCCAGAGATTGATTATTCACCCATTGAGCACCAAGGTATCGTATAATCTATAATTCTATTTTTCTTAATTTTATTTCATTATTTGACAGTAAAATATTTATAGGCATGCCTATTCTATGCTACTTCGTGTACTTAGTTATAATAATAATAATTACATGCTGTATAATACAACTGAGTTTGGATTGATTTAAAAGGACTGGTAATTTTTTTGTTATTTTATCTAAGTTACTTAATTGAGTGAAAGCAAAAAAAAATTTGATTATAAGAATTTTTGGCACAATTCTTAGCTACTATTTACTGTACACAAGGCTCTAGAAATTCATTTTCTGCAATTGAAAATATTCAGTTGCAACATTACACACTAAAAATTTTAAAATCATTATACGGTACAGTTGTACTTTCCATATAATTTAAATCTTTTTCCAATTGTTCCATCTTTTAAATTTATTACTTAATATTTTCCATTTTTTTTAAAATTATAACTTGTATTTTATATTTTACTCTCATTGTTAATTGATAATATTGTAAATAGCGTTCGATAACGCTGTTTCGTAAGGGTGTGTTTTACAAATAGAAAATGTATTTGCGTGCTTGTATACACACTTCAATGTTTCGTTGTATGAAAATGCAGGTATGTAATTTTTTAAGTATCAATACATTTTTTTATGTTTTGGCATTTTATATACCTTTCTTAATTTTCTAAAAACGGTTTTACACTTACCCAACTATGGGATTATTGTGAAACGCTATTTTTTCACTGAAAACTGTAGCGTCCTTCGCGTATAGCGTGCGTGCTATGCGCTGGCTCTGAATTCGTGGAGCAGCAATTTTCTTGGTAAAACGACGTTCGAATTTTGACTTTTTTTTCGCATAAATATAGATATCTTATTAGACAGAGACGTCATTTCACGTATGAGCTTCATCGAGTGAGCACGGTTTTTTTTATGCTGTTAAAAATAAGCCGATCAGTATCGTTTGTGATTGTTTACAATGAGTGAGTTGGGAAGTGGTTTTTTGATGAGAAAACAGGTTTTTCGTATCACTCGAAAAAAATTTATCCTAGTGGTGACAGGTAATTGGTTCAATTCACATACAAAACCCTTTTTCCTCATATTATGTACTGTGTTGTTTTACAAAGTACGTGCATCGTAGTGTTTGTGCGTATTTATAATAATACATGGTGTCTTTAAAGAGCATTGCAGTGTTGTCGATCCCGGCTAAAAAATCCAGCGAAAAGATGTCAAGCTAGTGCAACTTTAAAAACAAATGGGTGTTATCAAATCAACAAGACGCATAACCACGAGCCTGATTTTTTTTTGCCTGCAAAGAAGAAAATGAAGCGTGAGATTTGTCAATCAGTTCAGCAACCAGGTTGCACCAGCGTGAAGAAAGCTTTCGATGACATTCGAGCCACGTAAGTCTACTCTGAAACTGTTTAGTATTAATATATTTATTTGGCAGTCGGAACTTCCTTCGACTTTTATTCAGATTAATTATCTGTGACATTGATAAACGGTTTAACTAAAAAAATAATTTTTGTTTGGTTTAAACGTTTTACGCCTCGATAAGAAATAACGACAACATTTTTTTTGACACATCCCAAATCGGTTGTAATTAATCCGTATTTTCTCATAAAGTTTTAGAGATCTTGGAGTTTTCGATCTTATTAATTCGATCTTAATTGTTGTGACAAGAATAATCATTTTAACATCAATGCAACATCTTTCTGAAACGTATTTTAGCTGTGATAAAATGTATGATGTATTACATTAACGTATTAATTAATTTTTTTTTTTTTCGTGTTTCAAGTCTCGCGCCAGACCAGAAAAATCACTGGATCCGCAAAAGATATACGGATATATATGCAATACAAATTTAAAAACATATGTTCTTTTACAAACACATAGGTGTCTTAACATCCTTCCAGATTATAGGATTACAAAACAAATTGGACCAGCTTATCTCTGTGTTACAACCAATACTATTTTATGCATTGTATGTCAAAAAAAAAAAAAAAATGTTGTTTGATACACAAGTAGGCGAAAATTTCGAAAAAATTCTAATTTTCGTAAAATATATCTATAACTTTGATTCTAAAAATAAACAGTATTTTTATTTTTTATATATTTTATTCATAATTTTATTTTTATTACATAAAAATTTTAAACAGTATTTTTTTTTTTTAATTTACACATATAAACGATATTTCACGAAGATTGGAAATTTTTCGGGATTTTCGCGTATTAATACACAGAGATGAGCTATGTAAATTTTTACAGTATTTCTATTTGTTGATATAAAGATTTAGACAATATTTAACGAAAACTGGGATTTTTACGGAATATTTGCTTATTTATTTATCGAATAACTTTATTAATTTTTCTTTTTTTCACATACAAGGCATAATATAGTGTTTGTTATTACACAGAGATAAGCTGGTCCAATTTGTTTTGTAATCCTATAATCTGAAAGGATGTTGTCAGACACCTATTAAAACAATAAGATTTTTTCTGCGTGTTACCTACTGTTGTTTATTGAAAATCATTGTTGAATATGTTAGAAGTACCTGACATGAAAAAGTTGTTGATACTTGGTATCAATAATGTAGAAAAAGTTTTTCATTTATAATTTTTGTCTTTTTTAAAAAACAGTATTTTTGAAGGGGGATCGAGGGTCTAATCACTTCCAGTTCTAGTTCTCTCAAAAAGTCCTCTTTAATTTCTTCAATCCTCTTTGAGTTCTCTCTGTTCTCTCGAGTACTTGTCTACGCATTATAGTTGTTGCAACTATACAGAACATATCATACAGATAACTAGAGGCTCTAAGAGAGTACCAAGAGGACTTAAAGAGAACCTGGAATACTAGAGTGAGAATTCAAGAGGACAAAAGTATTTTAAATAGTAATTAAATAATAGTATGTTAAATACTAAGCGCCATTTACCAGACAATCTGGGGTGCTTACTGGCCACTCCATTGAATAATAAAATGTTATATAATAATACAAGCGCCAATCACCCGACGACCTGGGGCGCTTACTGGACACTCTATTAAATAATAAAATGTTATATAATAACACAAGCGCCAATCACCCGACGACCCGGGGCGCTTACTGGACAGTCTATTAAATAATAAAATGTTAAATAACAAATCACATGGCAATTGACGCTTCAGTTATTATTTAACGTTTTATTGTTTAATAGAGTGGCTAGTAAGTGCCATGGGTCATCGGATGTTTAAAGCTTGTGTTATTATATAACATTTTATTATTTAATAGAGTGATTAGTAAGCGCCCCGGGTTATCGGGTTCAATATATTAGGGTTAATTTATTAATTAATTGTGCATGAAATTCCTTCAAGTTGTCTGGGTTTTTGCATCTTCTGCCATAAAGCAAATTTGAATTTCCCGCACAGTTTGATAGCCACTTTTGGGAGCCCTGGTACTCTGAGTTCTCTACAGTCTTCACACTAGTACTCTTAGTCTTCTGCAGTCCTCACACTAGTATCCTTAGTTCTCACTTATCTGTTAAAATTTTTACAACTCAAGTACTTTTATCGGTTCTCTTATCAGTCCTCTCAATACTCCCGGAGTCCTCTTTACAGTTTTAATGAGAGTACTAAAGTGATTAGCCCCTCGATGCTACATCACAAGCTGCGTATTAATTGGGTATGTTAACAGTATTGTCAATCAAATGCATGTTGGGTTGCACTATATTTTAATATATTTATGAAAAAAGGGACTTACGGAAAATTGCAAGCCAGATCTTTAGTGAATCAAGCATAAATTTTTTTTATACCATGCACAGAGGTTGTATAATCGGTATTTTTTTACTCAAGTCCAATGCTTTAAGCCCATCATGTTATTTATACTAGAGTTTCGCAAAAATAATTAAAAGTAGGTATCTTTAATCTCTGTTATGGAGCGCTCTACCTTATATTTTTCGAAAAAAAAAAAAATTAATATTTTTAAAGCGTTAACAGGGTTATTTTTCGTACTGAACTTCGTAAAATACACGGGCTCTTTGACTTAATTTTTTTTCAGATTTTTAAAACACCATCAAAAGTACAGATGGATTTTAAATGGAAGAGAAAGTTTGCCTTGCAAAGAAATATATACAACGTAGATAAATACATACTCTACATGCTTTTTAGGAATCCAAACGTGGGAAAACGTATAAATTTTTCAGCAATGGAGAAACATTTATTCAAATTAAAAGCTAAGACTTCTTTTGTGAAAAATTTATCATCGGTAAAAGATGTTGCAAACCTGAATGCCAAAATTAACGCTGGTTCAGTTACATACAAGTATGGAGAAGAGATAATTGCCTGGGAGTCTGCAATTATCAGTGACGGAACCAAAAATCACATGATTTTCTTTGATCGGCAATTTATAAACTTATTATCGGATAAGCCATTTGTACTCTGTTGTGATGGCACTTTTAGCATGGTACCAAAACTACGAAACGTAACACAGCTACTAACTTTAATGGTATACGATCAAGGATCGGTAAGCATTCAAATATTTTCATTTCAATTAGTGATTACTAATTACACTGAATTCTATCAAACGATATACGTAATAAAATGAAATAAATATAATTTTTGAGCAGAAAAATGACCAATTAATAATAGTTCAATAAATGAAAAAAAAAACATTCTACAAAACAATTATATTTAATATGAGCAATAACTTAATTACTAAAATATTAATGTATTAAAAAAATTTATAGAAATATTGGTCTGGATTAGTATTTTTTAAAACTACAATTATGAAAAAAGAACTTTGTCAAACAAAAAGTTTATACGGTTGTTGCCTACGTATTTTACAAAATTATAATTTATTTCTCAAAAGTGTTGTGGTTGAATTTGATAGACGCATAATAATGTTGTTAATTATTTAGTGACATTAACAGTAAATTACATGTTCTTCCAATTATTCCTTCATTTATATCGTAGCTATATCATCCAAACAGATGGGAGGGCCCACTAGAATACTCCCGAAATTACTCCTGAATTTCTCTTAGCACTCACTAAAAACTCCCAAGTTCTCTTTCATACTCTCTTCAGCTCTGTAGTTCTCACAGCTGAATAAAACGATTAAAGAGTAAAAATAGCGTGACATGAAAACGAAAAAGTTTTTGAGATAACTACGGAGTTTATATGGGAGAATCAAGAGTAGCAAAAAGAACTCATGAGCAGAGCGCGAGAGCAAGGCGAGTTGGCAGGAATAGAGCGAGCGTACAAGAAAATAAAGTTTGCATGTGAAGGAAAGCAGAGACTGTAGCTTTTCTCTTACGCCGCAGGCTCACTTCTCTCTGTACTTTTTCTCTACTCCCAGGTTCTCTCTAAAACTCCCAACTACTCTCTTGAACTCCAAATTTTTCTGATCCTCCTACCTATTCATTGATGAACTCTCAACATTTTTTTTTTAATTTAATCATGCTATTCCTTACTTAGCTGAAACTGCTAAATAAATGAAATATTATACAGAATTTTGTATGATTTTAGTATTATTTATAGACAAAGAATGTTCTTAAGCAAGTAAGCATCGCTGATTGGAAATCAAACATATTTTAGCATTAATAACAAAATAACTAAGCTCGAAGGCGAGTAAGCATTGGTAATTAAAAGCCCAACATATTTTAGCGAGGGACTGCTCACGGGGTTCAAAGTTAAAAAAAAAAAATTGCGATTCAATTGAAATTTGAATCTTGGATCACAAAAATAAAATTTAAATTTAAATCCATTACATAATAAAGAATAAAATTTAATAACACAACCGCCAATAACCCAATGACTCGGGGCGCTTACTGGCAAATCTATTTAATTATAAATTATTAATAAATATCACAAGTGCCCATCACCTGATGACTCGGGGCGCTTACTGGCAAATCGCTTAAATTATAAATTATTAATAAATATCACAAGTGCCCATCACCCGATGACTCGGGGCGCTAACTGGCAAATCTCTTAAATTATAAATTATTAATAAATAACACAAGCGCCAATCACCCGATGACCCGGGGCGCTTACTGGCAAATCCATTACATAATAAAGAATAGAATTTAATAACACAAGCACCTATCACCCGATGACTTGGGGCGCTTACTGGCAAATCCATTACATAATAAAGAATAAAATTTAATAACACAAGCACCTATCACCCGATAACTCGGGGCGCTTACTGGACACTCTATTAAATAATAAAATGTTATATGATAACACAAGCGCCAATCACCCGACGAGTCGGGGTGCTTACTGGCAAATCTCTTAAATTATAAATTATTAATAAATAACACAAGCGCCAATCACCCGACGACTCGGGGCGCTTACTGGCAAATCTCTTAAATTATAAATTATTAATAAATAACACAAGCGCCAATCACCCGATGACCCGGGGCGCTTACTGGCAAATCCATTACATAATAAAGAATAAAATTCAATAAGACAAGCACCTATCACCCGATGACTCGGGGCGCTTACTGGTACATCTCTTAAATTATAAATTATTAATAAATAACACAAGCGCCAATCACCCGATGACCCAGGGCGCTTACTAATAATGGATTTGCCAGTAAGCGCCCCGGGTCATCGGGTGATTGGCACTTGTGATATTTATTAATAATTTATAATTTAATAGATTTGCCAGTAAACGCCCCGACTCATTGGGTTATTGGCGCTTATGTTATTAAATTGTACAATTTATTATTTTCATGAGCTTTAGATACTAGTAAATAAGAGTAAAATTTTTGCTTGAATATAATGAAAATACATTATTGTGTAGCTGTAAAATACCGTTAACCTCTATTTTTTTTACTAAAAATTTAAATTTTACTTTGTGATTTAATATTTAAATTTCAATTTAATCGCAA
Source organism: Copidosoma floridanum (assembly GCF_036245765.1). Classification (NCBI taxonomy): domain Eukaryota; kingdom Metazoa; phylum Arthropoda; class Insecta; order Hymenoptera; family Encyrtidae; genus Copidosoma; species Copidosoma floridanum. The sequence continues at coordinate 1,237,033 of NW_028321881.1, forward strand.
TTTTTTTTTTAATCTTCGAATCTCGTGAGCATTCCCTCGCTAAAATATCTTGGGCTTTTAATTACCAATGCTTACTCGCCTTCAAGCTTAGTTATTTTATTATTAATGCTAAAATATGTTTGATTTCCAATCAGCGATGCTTACTTGCTTAAGAACATTCTTTATCTATAAATAATACTAAAATTGTACAAAATTCTGTATAATATTTCATTTATTTAGCAGTTTCAGCTAAGTAAGGAATAGCATGATTAAATTTAAAAAAAAATGTTGAGAGTTCATCAATGAATAGGTAAGAGGATCAGAAAAATTCGGAGTTCAAGAAAGTAGTTGGGAGTTTTAGAGAGAACCTGGGAGTAGAGAAAGAGTACAGAGAGAAGTGAGCCTGCGGCGAAAGAGAAAAGCTACAGTCTCTGCTTTCCTTCACATGCAAACTTTATTTTCTTGTACGCTCGCTCTATTCCTGCCAACTCGCCTTGCTCTTGCTCTGCTCATGAGTTCTTTTTGCTACTTTTGATTCTCCCATATAAACTTCGTAGTTCTCTTATACTATCAGTTTTAATCCTACAATTTTCTTAGCGCTCCTAGTACTCACTTCTTTGGAAAACTCTTGAGCTACTCTTTAACACTCACTGATTCTCTTTTGCTTCTCTCATATAATCATTTGTTCTCATTGATAAGAGTACTAAGTGGGCAGCCCCTCGAACAGATGTTTGTAATTCACAAATTCAACTGGACATATCTTTTAAATTAAGAAGTAGCTATTAATCATGTATTTCAATAATTCGTACCTCTTATACATACAATTTTTTCGTCAAATTTTTATTATAATTTGTTGTAGGCGTTCCTCATCGCATTCGTTTTCATGATGTTAAAGACACAACGGGCGTACGAATTGGTTTTCAAATGGTTTCAATTAGCTTTTCCACTAATTAATCCAACGATGGGAATGACTGATTTTGAGATGGGGATGCAAAATGCAATGAGAGCCGTGTTTAAGATCCAAACAGTAGGCTGTTATTTTCATCTTGCACAAGTACGTCCATCATGTTATTAACTTAAATATTTTGTTACATTACTGAAAGAAATCGCGACTATAGGGCTTAAGGTGCAATATGTTCTTATTGTCTTACTTCTGAAAAAAATTAAAGATAACTTGAAAATTAAATACACCCAACGATTCAATGAGTATTTAGAACAAACCAATACATTTTTTTAAAACATAAGCTCACCAAGTGTAGAAAAATAAGAGTGTTCCGATCATACGCGTAATACGCGTAAATTGGATAATCAATTAAGAAATTCTTACAGAATTCTTTTCTTGTATTAAGTTACGGTATATCTGAGTGTAATCTGCAGTTATGATATGAGGCAAAAAGTATAATATATTTTTTTAACGCATTGGCTTTGCCCGAAATAGAAAATCGAGAGTTTTCCAATGGTAAGATTGCAATAATAGTATGGAAGAATGAATTTTTCTGTCCAGAAAATTCTGACTAGCATGAAAAAAAATGGAGTAGTAGTTTCAATCTATTATAACAAACTGAAATGGAATGTAACAAGTAGAAATATCAGTAAGATGCCCAAAGAAAATGGCCAAAACGTGTTTTTCGCGTCTGTAAGAAAATCGAAGGATCTTATAAAATATATAACATATGTTAAAATTGTTAAAAAGGAAGAAAATGATGTTAAATATTTCGAAGGGCTATTTAATGGTCAAAATGACGTTTCTCAACAAAGTCGTTGCGGGTTTTTTTGTCACCAGCGAGCTGCTCTACAAGACCCTAGTGTTTTCCGATCGAATTTTTATTACTGGGAGCCAGGGTGGACCGTCAAACCCTCGAAACCGCAGAAAATGATGTCAAATGTTTCGGAGGGCTATTAAATGGTCAAAATGGCTATGATATCTGTCTTGTATTGAAATTTCAGCTGTAAATATTGTATAGAATGCGAGTTGTTGAATTTTGAATGTATACATAAAAAAGTATTTAGTGAAACAGACGTGTAATTTTAAGGTAAAGAAAATTAGCCGCGTTCGGTTCAGATCGGCGCAGCCAGTTGTTTTTTCCAATCACAAAAAAAAAGCCATTTTCAGCCATTTTTTCAAAACTCAACAACTCGCATTCTATACGATATTTACAGCTAAAATTTCAATAAAAGACAGATATCATATTTGACCATCAAATAGCCGTCCGAAACATTTGACGTCATTTTCTGCAGTTTCGAGGGTTTGACGGTCCAACCTGGCTCCCAGCCTTAAAAATTCGATCGGGAAAAACTGGGGTCTTGTAGAGCAACTCGCTGGCGAGAAAAAAGCCCGCAGCGACTTTGTTAAGAAACATCATTTTGCCCATCAAATAGCCCTCCGAAACATTTGACGTCATTATCTTTCTTTTGGACAATTTTAACATATATTATATATGTCACACATAATTTTGTATTATGATCTTCTCTCCTTAAGTAAAGTAGTTCTCTGAAACTCAACACAGTTATTCTCTTAACCAGTAAACTCATCTGACAGATTTTCAACACGGTGTAAACATCATGCTGCCGTCACGACAGAAGTTAGCATTAGTGACTCGAACTACTTCGAGAACGAAAAGTCACGCTACGAGGTAATAGTTTAAATAATGGACCTCGATAATGTAACTTTTTTAATACATAATAAAGTAATAAATAACACATAAGAGTGTCAATCCATGTAAAATCATCGGACAAGCCGAATCTTGCGTCGAATCCAACCAACAAATTTTTATCAACGAAATAATTTTTCAATCTTAAAGACGCTTAATCTAACATAAATTCAAGTAGCACTACAAGATTCAGCAGTTAATTTTGCCTTGGGGGGTATGAATTCCATGTACCTACGACCACCAGGTTAGGTTGAAGAAGGGGGGTAAAGTTATAATAGTCACTCTGTATTTACTTAACAACTTTATTTTTTTCATACTAGTTAGAATTTCGGAGATATAATGATTTTTAGCTAATTCTACCATCCTACAGAAAGAGGGGGGGGGGCTAACCACAGGATTTGAAAATTTTTAATTTGAATGAGATTTAAATTGTGAGTCTCAAAAATTTAGTTTCTGTTTATAGTATAACAAACCAAATTTTAAAGTATCATAGTAACAGAACTAACACTTTGCAATAAAATAAGTAAAAAAGAATATTTGTTTTTCAAATAAACTTGAAACTTAATTTTATGATTCAAGATTGTAATCTTGCTTACATTATAAAACCTATTATTGTATAGTATAAAAGTACGAGTCTTATTTAAAAAATTTTTCAATATCACACACGTTGAATTACAAAATTTTTCCGTTTGTTTAAACGAAACGCGTAACTTATCTTAAAATTTAGGTTGTCTAAAAACAATGAAAATCTAAAAAAATAGTATTTTCATTATATGTAAGTTTATCAATATCTTACATAGAAGCTTATACAATACATGTGATTAGAGATTTAACTCTCACTTTAGTTACAGTGTTATACCTATCACATTACATAAAAATCAGTTTTTTCCTTTTTGACATCTAGCACTCATGTGATTAAACAAAGTTGCCCTTCAGTTTCATTAAAACATTTAATTCATCATTGACATTGCAGTATCCTACGAGAACTACGATAGTACAAAATCGTATTAATAGAAGAAAATTGGTGATTTCTCAAATTATTTTAAATCCTATCTTTCAACGAAGTAAAAAAATTAAATTCTTAGTGTATCAATGGCTAAGAAAACAGATATGATTATAGATTTAAATCACATTTAAATCACTGTGAAATAACTATTGCATTTTACATGAATGGGGTATTCAAAACTGTACAATCTTACAAACGCCTCATCAAAAAAATTTTCCCTTTAATTACATCAGAAATCATTTCATATTGCTTATTAACCAAAACATTTATTTACTTTTCATGCAAAAATAAAAGCCAGTTGCGCAACCTATCAACGGCATTCAGTCGCAAAAGAAGAACGTTAATTGTTATACTAAAGTACACGATAGTTGGGCTGCTTATCGCTGACGCATGGTTATCCAAAAAGGAGATATATTATAGTGTAAAAAAGTTGAAAATAGTCTGCTACTTTTTTTTGTGCTTAGTTGCCTAAGAATTTGTTTATTTATCGTACAATATATGAATAATACATCGATCAATATACATATAATTTGAAAAAACTTTCAGTTACTCATATTAATAAAATTTCGCAATCTCGTATTTTGCTTCGATCACTTGAATCGTAGCCATTAGTTATGCATTTTAATTAAATTAAAAGGGAAATATTCACAACTATACGGGTGAAATATTTACAAATTTTAAAAACATGATTCACGAGCGATGTAACAGGTATCACACTGTAATTGTACTAAGATTATAACCTTTAATCACGTCTATTGTGTAATCTATATATATTATGCCCATTCTATTATTACACTCCGTTTTTATTTGTTATTCGAAAAAAAAAATTTGTGATTCAATATTTAAATAACACGGTGTGTTTTTTCGCAGGCACTTTGGAGAAATTCAGTAAAAAAAAAACAGCCTCACCCCAGTACAACAAACGTGACAATTCTGTACAACACAAACTTTTTAAAAAGTTTGTTGCCTTGGCACTTCTTCCACCAGAAAAAATAAAAGAAGGTTTTGATTTGGTGTGTAAAGAATGTAGGGAGAAATGCAGTGGTGTCTTCGAAGAATTTATAATGTATTTTGAAGAACAGTGGTTAATTAAAACTGGCCCCCAAGTGTTCAGTGTGTGTAAATTACTTTTACGGACTAATAATTTCATTGAAGCGCATCACCGAGCTCTGTCCCGAAAGACAGGAACCAAACCAACTGTTACACACTTCATGAGTTAGTTTACTCCATTATTTGGCATTATTTTTCTAATAAAATTGTACCTGTGAAGCATAATCCACTTTATTATGCTTTATAGAGACAATTGTACTTTACGTCAGAGACAAACGTATTGATTTCGAAGAGGTTCAATACACTAAAAATCCAATTCGAACACCCAGAAGACAATCCCGAGAAAACGAGATGATGTTAGTTAAAGCTTGGAGTAAATTGGACAGCAACGAGTGGTCGATAGAGAAATTTTTAGATAATCGGTCTTACTTCGAAGGACAAATTGATGACGGTACTTTTTTATAATATTTTACGCATCAGGGCCAAGCAAGGCGTGAGTACGCTTAATTTTTATGCAGGGGATTGTTTAAGAAGGTCCAAAATTTTAAGCAATCGCCATGACACACACATACAAGTGCTAGCTTACATAATTCGCCGTCCTATAGCAATAACCTGACTCGTGGAGGTTTAAATTGTAAAATGTACGTATCCTTGGCTCAAATGCGTTGTTTTTGATGATAATAAGCTCGATAATGAGCTCATCATTCATTTTATTGACTTTCTCGTGCCTAATTAGCTAAAGTAATAAACATTATTACATTGTGGTTCTTACATCAGTCATATTATGATATTCAGAGTCTAGGAAAATTTTTAGCATCAAAGACAAGAATATTTGTTTGTCGTACTACCATTTTATCGAATCAGTAAGTCTATCACAGAAATAATGAGGTTGCGAGCTCTAGGTATGAGTAGTCGAACTGTTTTTAAAAGTTGTCTAATAATAACATTGTTTCTTATGCAAGAAAGCCAGAAATGAGTGGTCCAATTCGTTTTTACTTTTCTATAAAGATTAAATTCTTGGTTTAAAAATTATTCTTGATTAATTTTTTTTTTTTTTTTTTTTTTATTTCGTATAGCAATTAAATTATTATTTAAATCATACTTGACATAGGTGTTTTGTTACATCCAAAAGAGAATTATTTAATTAAGTATGAATTTTTTGTACCATAAAAATTGTTGCCTACGAATACGCGTTAATTTCGAAGAAAGTTAAATTTATTTTCCTATATTTTTTGTATTTATACTCGATTTAATTTGTACTGTCTGATAAAACTATCATTGAACATTGATTTAAATCATACTAGACTTAACATATTCTAGTCAGTAACAAAAAAAAATTTAAAATTTAGGTATGGGATGCTCCCACTTTCATCATTTATTAGTAAGAGCAACATACTCATTATCATGAAAAATAACTCATTCGAATCAAAAAATTGCTGGTTAGGTTTATGAAATGGTCAAGAAGCACATCAAAATCTTAATTAATAATTCAAAAAGTTTCCTTTGGCTCCAAATACGATAATATTGCAAAATATTATTGTTTGCATTGTAAGTATTGAGTATTGCACAATATGGGCACGGGAAAATTAACTGTAGAAAACGAGTAAAAAACGGTAGAAAATCACTTGAGCGAGGGCTCGAAACTTCAGACACAAGATAATGAGTATAGTATGTAAACACACACACAGACACATCCTCACACTAACAAATACATGGACCCTTAAAAACTTCGATAGGAACTGTTAATTTTTTTAATCACACATTACCGATCCTTACACAGATTACTAGGTAGTATTTATTGAATTTATTTATTGAGGAGATGTATTCGCAAACGTTAATATTGTAGATGGAATTTTGTTTGAATATATATATATATATATATATATATATATATATATTGGTTGAAGTCTATGTTTATAACCAAAGGATTTAATTAATTCAAGTATAAACTAATTAATTTAATCTCCTGAAACCACTTGCTCATTTACTCATAGAAATATTGCACCCATACATGCATACGCCATTTTTAAGTATAAACTGTTTTGAGACAATGTAAACTACTTTTCTCTCAATAAATTTTAGAGACCAAGTTAAAAAAAATTATTTACGTTGGCATAAAATTGAAGAAAGATGCAAAAATGTCTTGACCGTAACGCAAAGCACATGAAAAAATTTTTTTATGAAACTTGTCGACCCAACATATTAATTTTTTTAACAGATTCAATTTTTTACAACTAATGAATTACTGAAACCAGTTATGTTATTTAGTAATTTAGTCTTTTATCGCAAACCATTATAGCATTCACGTAAATATATAGCTAATTTTTAGATTAAACAGTATAAATAATGTATTTTATCAAAAATTATATTACAAACACGTAAACATTGTAACAACACAAAATAGAGCGCCCACGCTAAATCAAAATCCCTCAAACTAATTAATTACAGAATATAATAGTATGGATATATGAGTCCTTATACACTCACTTGAGACGTATTAAGCTGTTTTGTTAATTTATTAATTATGTTTTTCTATTATTTCACCATCTTGTATAAACGTACAGAAAATACTTTTGAAACAATATTATTATTTTTTTAGAATTGTTGTGTGAAAATATCGGTGAGATTGATGTAATCGCTACTTCAGATGATGACGATGAAGCAAACGAAGAGCTGCAATCGCTTGTAGCAAGAAATGTTAATATTAAGGATGCACCCATCATCATTGTCAAAGATGGTCTGGTATCAGAGCAGGCAGTAGACAATGCAATTAGATTTGCTTCGACTGATGTACTAAAAGAAAACTGCATCTATTTTATTTGAATGGTACTTTTTTACAATTATACATATATTTAATGTATGGTTCTTTCAAATGTTAGCGTGCTTGCTTCAAAAATAATACTTCTTAAGAGGCCATCGTGTAAAATTATTATTTTGTAATAGTATGTAACTATACATTTTTTTTGCAGACCCATGTGCAAATACTTATTTTAAAGGTAGAAAAAAACAAAGGTAGAAAAACGGTAGAAAAAAAGGTTCAAATGGTACAAAAAAAGTGTGAAAATGATTCAAGCTGGAACAATCGTAGATTTTTATTGTACAACTTTACATTATTATCAATATAATATTAAATATTGTCATAATTGCAAGGGATTTAATAAATGTTTTCTTTTCGATTCAAATAATTTTTTAAGTGATATGTCGTGTATGATTTCCACCCACCTCCCCCAACCTGTATTTCAAAAAATTATTAATTTCTATCCAATTAAAACAAACAAGAGCTGGATTTCTTATTTAGACAAATACTTACAAATTTATCACACTAGTTTGCCTTATAAAGTCATACTTTTTACTAAAATAAGCTTGTTATTAATTAGTAAAATGGCTATGAAGCACCCCAGGTCATTTGGTAATAGGCTCTTTAGTTATTAATTAATTTTTTATTAATTAATAGAGTAGCCAGTAAGCACCCCGGGTCATTGGGTTATTGGCACTTGTGTTATTATTCAATATTTTATTATCTATAGAATAGCTAATAAGTGCTCCAGGTCACTTGGTGATTGGCGTTTGTGTTATTAATTAACATTTTATTAATTAATAGAGTAGCCAGTAAGCGCCCCGGGTCATTAGGTGATTGGCGCTTGTGTTATTATTAAATATTTTATTATTTAAACGAAATAACACGAGCTCAGGCCGCCGATGTGGTGTAACCCTAATGTTTTTTAAACAACCCGCTGGTGGTCGGTTGATAAAACCGTTGCACTACTTTACCCTACTGATTAATTTTCGAAGGGTGGACAAATGCCATGAATTGGTACCAACTTAAAAACTTTTTCAGAGGGTGGACAGATGCCATGTTCCCCTAAAATAAATTGTATAGGCTTAAACTATGAGAAAATATATGATATTTGGTGATATATAACTATACGGCGTCAAGGTCTCTACCAAATTATAATGTGTGTGCTTAGCTAAGCAGATAAAGGTTAAGGTTTAGTATGAGTAGGGGATTTTGTACGTGTTTTTTAACACCGTGTGAAGGCAGAAAGACTATGTGAATAACTTTGAAAATGTTAAGGGTTAAAATATGACAGGCCTATAACGAATTATACTTTACATTTTAGGTAGATATCGTGTTAAAGAGTAAATCATGTGCAACAGAGTGCAAATGCATTATTGCTATAAGGCTATAAGTTGAATATGTCCACTTATTTTTTAAAAATAATGTTTAATTTCAAATGTATTTATTCGTTTTATTTTCTATAGTAAAATTGGTTACTTTTGTAATAAACTTTTGTAAGTATAAAAAAAATTAAATAAATAAATAAAATGTAAAGGGAATCAAACAACAAACCAGGGAGAATAAATGGGTCATAGGACCCACGGTGAGAACAAAGTTCTTTAATGTTGACATGAGTATAAAAACACAATTTCTCAGGTAACAAGGGGTTCGCCAGACCCGTAGGTAAACGAAGCTCTATAAACGTTTGTACTGCATTCATGTAGTTCACTCAACAAAAACTTGAAGAACAAATAAAAAAAAAAAAAAAATTGCTTAGTACTCACCATGGTTAAACTTCGTGAGTACTGTATTTATGCATGACGTTCTCATAAAGTTAAACCATCATGAGTACTGAACTATTTTTTTTTTTTTTTTTTTCCATTCGTTTTTCAAGATTTGGTTTATTGAACTACATAAATGCAGTACAAACGTTTATAAAGCTTCGTTCTCTCTACGGGTCTGGCAACCCCCTTGTTACCTGAGAAATTGTGTTTTTATACTCATGTCATGTTCAAAGAACTTCGATCTTACCATGGGTCCCATGACTCAGTTATCCCCCCTGGTTTGTCGTTTTGATTCCCTTTATATTCTATTAATTTGTTTAGATATTCATTTTTATTTCTGGTTTGGTTTTATTTCATTTAATTTCCTTTTTTTTCATTCTTTTGTTTTTTCTTTATTTTATTTTTTTTTTTATTTTTCTAATCAGTTTTTATTTTTTTAATTTTTTTTTTTTTTTCTTTTTTATTTTTCTTTTTTCTAAGATGTATTAATCAGAAGGCAAATACATTATTTATTATGAATTAAATTAATTATCAGTAAATGCATAAGAAAGTAGAGTATTATAGTTCGGAAGCACAACATAAGTACAAGTAACCGAGTTTCTATAGTCGGCAGTGCTCGTAGCAGAGTGGGTAAGGTACTGGACTCACAGGCAGAAGGTCAAGGGATCAAATCTCGGAAGTACAAGGTTCTTTTTTTTTTCTATTTTTTTTTTTTTAAGAATTTCAAAAGAAAAAATTTCTAAGTTTAAAAAAAATTATTTTGAGAAAATAGAATTAAAATTTGTTTGAAAATTAATTGCTTAGGAGAGTGAGGGAAAATGGTGGGCAAAGGTGTGCAGAAGAGTAACATGGCACGGTTGGCAGATATGTATGAACTAGCAGCCCCCCGTCTCGGCTTCGCCCGAGACTTACTAAATAAAACACTGTAGTGTGTTGACATGTAATGTGAAACGTTTTCAGTTAGAAATTTTACACATATTCCTGATACATCTCAGAACAAAAATCTTTTAATTAAGAACATAATTTTTGGGAATTCATATAGTTTATTTGGTCAAACAATAAGGTGTAAAAATTAAAAAAAATAATTATGCTGAAAAGTACCGTGCGTTCTTTATGCCATAAAATAATCGGTGGCCATAAGAAGCCGTTGATTTACAGTTACTCCCGTGTAATTCACGAAAAGGGCTATTTTTTAAAGCTGTTAAGATCTTAAACCCCCAAAAAATATATATTAAAAAAATTTTTTTTTCTCACATCTCACAACTTTATTAACAGAGCAACAAAGTCCTGGACCTTAAACCCTACATTTTTATTGCCACAAAAACACAAATACATTTCCTACTCATAAAAAAATCTGAAGTAGGATCTTTAAAGATTTCAGAGATTGCTGTGAGGGTACAATGAAAAGCTGATCTCTCACGTAATGGACTCTTTAGTTGTCGATTTTGACGCTGCTGTTTTAATCTCGATAAATTTTCTGCGTCAGTTTCTTGATGCCTAAGTAAAATTGTATTCATTAGATACACTTAAAGTTTTTCTTCCAGACCACCCTCTTGCGACTTTTGGCATGCTTAAAATTTTTGTAACCACTCAAAGCTGTTTTCTGTCAACTTTGTTAAGTTCTACTATATTTGTTGGCAAAGTAGTTCAACGTCCGATGGTCCTAAAAAAGACCGGTGAGCTTCTTAAGTTAACTTTTTTTTCGGAAGAAAAATTACAAAGCCCGAAGCTTTGGGGCTAGTTGTAGTGCTCTTTCCCAACGTCTCCCGGTATAACGTCGAAGATGTTGGTGTCTAAAGCACCTTTTTTATTTGCAGATTCAGTTGTTTTGGTGATTTTAGACGGGGAGATTGGTAAGTGATACTTGTCCAGTGGAGGCTGTCCCGTTGGCTCAAGTTTTTTTTCCTTGACAGCTGTTGTAGGTTTTCCCAGCGCAAACCTTGAAGAGGATCAGTGATTCCTGGTTGAATGCTTAGAGTCGAGAGGGTAATAAAGGGTCGACGGTCACTGGTGTTCCCAGCCTTGCGGCGAACAACTCCGCTTGTGATGTCTGACAGTGAATGACTGACTTTGTTTAATAGTGCCCGTCTTTAGTTAATATAGTCTTTTAGTCGACGAGTCGCTTTCGGAAATGGTAGTAAAAATGTATTTTTTGGCAAGGTAGTTTACCCTTAGGTGGATCTTAAAAAGAACCGATGAAATTGATGGTTAAGTAGGGAACGTAAATACTTATAATGGCCCTAAAAAGCGCCAGTGGTGAAACTTGCAGGCTATTCTATATTTTTATTCCTGATGATGAAGAGCTAGCTACGGGTTGCTTGATTCTTTCCCTGGAAGTCTCGATGTACGGAGACTGTGATGGAGGGAGGTACGCCGCTGACCAAAGAATATCTTTTCTTCAGGTCGTTCCCCAGATAACCAACTGCTCATCGTTAGACGGGAACATGTAGGTAAGCGCGTTGACCAAGAAGGTAGCCGTTGTGGCTGCCCGTGCCCCTCAGAGCTGATTTTCCCTGGCTTACATTTGTAGTCAAAAATTCTCTAACTGAACCAGGTGGGATGGTGGGACTGCCACACAACTCTGAAGAGTTGGTGCAGATTGTGCTCTGGCTAGATATGTCTCCTGGTATTATGCCAGAGACGTCATCAGTTGAAATTAATTTTTTTTTTGATCGCACTCGTCGAGATTTAGGGTGAATAGACACCTTATTCCCTTTCCCCTTACAGAAGAGTGTCGTCCGTAACCGGGATACCCAGCTGCAAGACTTCAATCAGTATGCCCTGTACAGTTCGTTGATCTGCCTGAGTACATATGCATGGATGACGAGACGCTCTGGCTCATTATGACCATACTTATTTAATTCTGTTGCAGGTAGCCTCAATTTTATGTCGACGCCACCTAGCGGATTTTACTGAACTAAAGTGAAAAGCTGGCGTATTTTTGCAAAACTTTGAGCTTATTTATTGCTATTGTTATTAAACTTTTTATAATGAAAACTTTACTAAAACCATCTAGGGAGTATCATGAATCAGTGTGCAAAATTTCAGCAAAATCGGTTCAGTAGTTTTCGCGGTTAGCGATTACAACGGTTTTAGCGACTTTGCTTTATATATTAGTAAGATAGTGTATATATTAGAAAGAGACTTCGGGTACACCACTCCCGTTAAAAAAAAAAAAATCTGTCAGTTTGAAAATTCCAGCCCCCCAAGTACGCGACATAAAGAACTTCGTTCTAAAAATCATAACAAAATTAACCTACTCACTACAGATCTTACTTTTAACAAATTTCATAAGATCTATTAAATGTAGTGCCAAAAGAAAATAACTACGTACAGCTAAGAAAAACAGACACGCATAGGGTTTGGAGGCTCTAGATATTTTTGCAATAAAAGTGAAAACATAAAAAATATTCTAAATTAAATAAAATAATAACTAAACAAAAATAAAAGCATAAATCAAAGAAATTCATACCAATAGTGTGGTTGTCTAACTAATAATTGTGAAATAAAAAGCTTTACATAAAATAAATCTATGAAAATGGTATAAAAATAATATAAACAAAACATAAGTCTTGAGAACTGAGAAGACAATGATTTATTGCCAGAACATTAGAGATTGCAGTCCCACAGTAAGCTAAACAGGTGCTAAAATCATGTGCTACGATGGATAACAAAGGTTGTTAGCCAATCGTGCAGAACGTTATTTATGCTATTCAGCAGGCTTTGAAGCATTTTAACAAATATAATTCGTTCTTATTCGTTATTTTGTAGCTTTGCTATAAAAGCCCAGTAATTTATTACATTGTTGTGGGCTCACAAAGTACTGTAAATATGTATGTTACTTTATTGCAAAAACCCTGTTATTTCTATTAAGTTCGTTTTTCATTGTAAGAGGAAAAAAAAGTCTTCCAAAGTGCTTTGACTTGTAAAATTGTTTGATTACGATAGTTTTCTATATAGGTTTGCGTAATTAAAATAGTTTTTTGTACTAGCATGATTCTAGAAGCTAACGCGATTATTTTTCTTATTTTAGTAAGTTTAAAGGGCACCACGATTTTGTACATTCATTAACTTTAAATTATGTTAAGCATGAAAAAAAAGGACATTTTAAGTAATACTCACGCCTGCCTAACCAATCATAAATGATAAATTTGTGTCTAAATGTATGTCAACCTTCGAGAGCTTAGAGAAGTATAAATGTATGTGTTCTTACAAACACATTAATATGTATTATTAGGCACAGGGTTTTAAAAAAGTCGTTATACGTATGACTTGCCACACGATCAAAAGTGTTGCTATACGTTGCTAGGTATTGTTCTTGTTTAAAAAATAGTAGTTTAGTCATAATTGTAACCTTAAGCTTATTACTTCTGCTTACTTTTACTAATATAGCTTAGTTTTGTTTTTTAAAGTATCATTTTTTAATTATTACTGGTAAGCGTAGCAGTTTTTAAGTCATATTTGGGATGCGTACGTCAAAAGTTTTAAGGCTGAAGAGATTCTGTATCAATACACATTAACAGGAGAGACAGGAGCAATAGAGTAACAGCTGGCAGAATCTTAACAGTGTTGTCTGGAATTAGAAAACCAACTAAATACACAAAACAAGTTGTGAAATCTCAGGATTAAATGATAGTGAAATCCAAAAGTAAACTTGATGAGCTGCATAAAAAACCGTAACTATGTGCAGGTTCAGCTTGATGACGTTTTTTAGCTAAACGCAACACCCTCTTAAACCAAGTACAGTTACGACAAAGGGAAAGCTCAAATTTGCAGGGTCAACAAATTCATGCCATATACCAGATAAATATTGGTAAAAATCTTTTGCCACAACCACCACAATTATCAAAACCACTACAGACATCACTGTCAACACAATTTGTATCGACTTGACATGTATCTATTAGGAAATTGTTTTTTAATAGTTAAGGTTATAACAGGAGAATGGTTACATTTACATCTTGTTGACATAGAAAGGTGTGATCAGTGCTTGATAGTTATTCAGAGTCAAGTGGACTAATGAGTTTGATTTCTAAACTCAAGGATTGTTTTAGCAGTGACGAATTTTTCTTAACTACAGAATAAAAAACACAAGTTCAATGAAGATTTTTAAAGCTTAGCTGCTGATTTACAAAAGCTTATTTCCGGAGTTTGCCCTGAGTGTCCGTTTACTACCTAAGATAAAATTTTTTTTGTACAGTTTGTCATGGGAATTGCGTATTATTCTATCAGGAAATTTTTTAGAACGAAGTTCTTTGTGTCGCGTTACTCGGGGGGCTGGAATTTTAAAACCGACAGATTTTTTTTTTTTGGAAATAAAAGTGGTTTCACCCAAAGTCTCTTTCTTTCAAGTTTCCCCCCGTACCCCGTTCCCCTCACCGACTGTTCTAACCGTGCCGTGTTACTCTTCTGCACACCTTCACTTACCATTTTCTTTTTACACTCCCAAGCAATTCATTTTTAAACCAATTACAATTTTATTTTCCCACAATAACATTTATGTCACTTTAAATTTTTTTTCTTTTACAATTCAAAAAAAAAAAAAAAAAAAAAATTTTTAATTAGCATGAATATGGTTATGTAGATTAAGAATAATAAGGCGCGTTATTACGCATTAAATATTTGTATTTTATGCATTTGATGCATAAAATACCGACCGATTTTTATTAAACCTGAGGTTTTTTTTCGCATTACAGTAATGCTACTAATTACTGTTATAGATATAATTATTTTATGAACAAATAAATTATTAAAATAAAGGAAATACAAAAGAATGAAAAAAAAAGTAATGAAATTAAATATGAAAAATAAGGAATGATTTATGAAAAAAAAGGGAATAAAAAAAAAAAGATTAAATATGAAAAAAAAAAAAGAAATTAAATAAAGAAAATACAAAAAAATGAAAAAAAATGTAATTAAATTAAATATGAAAAAAAATAAAACAAGAAATAAAGAAAAAAATAAAAAAAAAATGTAATAAATTAAAATATGAAAAAAAAAACGAGAAATATGAAAAAATAAAACAAGAAATAAAGAAAAAAAAAAAGATAAAAAATAAAAAAAAAAAAAAAAAACCAGGGGGGATAAATGGGTCATGGGACCCGCGGTAAGAACGAAGTTCTTTAAACATGAGATGAGTATGTACACAATTTCTTAGGTAACAAGGGGGTCGCCAGACCCACAGGAAGAACTAAGCTCTGTAAACGTTAGTTCTGCATTCATGTTGTTTACTGAAACAAAAACTTGAAAAACGAATAAAAAAATTAAAAAAAAATATTCTACTACTCACGATGGTTGAACTTCGTAAGTACTGTATTTCTGCACGACGTTATCACAAAGTTCAACCACCGTAAATAGTAAAATGTTTTTTTTTTTTTTATTCGTTTTTCAAGTTTTTGTTTCAGTAAACAACATGAATGCAGTACTAACGTTTACAGAGCTTCGTTCTTCCTGTGGGTCTGGTGACCCCCTTGTTACCTAAGAAATTGTGTCCATACTCATCTCATGTTTAAAGAACTTCGTTCTTACCGTGGGTCCCATGACCCATTTATCTCCCCTGGTTTGTTTAATTAAAAACAATTCAATCTTTAAGAGTTGGTCTTCAACGAACAGTTAAGGTTAAGGCGGTTCTTAAAAAAAATAGTAAATCTTAAGAGGACATTGTTTTGCAGGAACGTACAGAGCATTGTTACCAAATTTTCATCAAGGAATCAGTCAGGAAAAAAAATTTTAAATGTCACTAATATCGGATAGTGAAATATTTGTAGTTTTTAAACTGTATTTTTTTTTTTACATTGTCATTACAATTGAACGTATTTAAACTGTATTCTACATTCTTTTTATTATTAGTGACCGACTTTTTATCAAGATGATTCTAACATGCACTAAAAGTTGGCCTGAAGGAAACGACATCGGATATGCCATGTGGTAGTATTATGTTTTTAAAATTTTTTTCGAAGTCAGCACCTTTACTGTGTTCACTATTATCATTAGTAATGACGGAAAGTCTCTAAAATTTTGCTTTGCATGTATTATTTATTATGTTGGAAGGCTTATTGGTATTCACAAATGCTATTTGAAAAAAAAATCCTATAATTTTTGATCTAGAACTATTTTGTAAGACTAAGATAATTATTTGCATTAAGAGTACATTACTAATCTCAGAGAACATTTCTATGAAATTAGTTATATTTCATTTTTACAGATCAGATGTTGTAATAAAATCGTTTTTACTGGAGTAAAGTATGTTTGTAGACAATATTATGCATCTTAAATTGATTAAGAAATCTCTTGCGAGCAAATAAGACATTTAATTATTTGTTATGTTCCATCTATTGTTAATGAACTTGGTGGGCTTGAACTCCAAACGTTTTTTTGATGTACTTAAACGTGCTGACCTGTTTTTTTAGCACATTTTAAACACATACGTTTTTTTAATTTATACTATTGAAGCAGCCAACATACATTAAGAATATAATAAAAAGAAGAGGATAGAGAAGGCCGATACGACTACACGCCTAATCCAGCACACGTCCCCCTCCCTGCCCACGTGCACGAGCGTCCGCGGACAGCCACGACTCTACACGAAGAGCTAGGGGTTGTGCACAGCTTCCTTCTCTCTGGCTCTGTATTTATGGATGAGAGCCCCAACCACACGCCTTTTTTTGTGAGGTATGACAAATAAGGGTTACCTTTCTAAAGTAATACGTCTACACATTTACATACTCATCCACATACATAGATAAATACTTACGTACGATGCGGTTATGTATATATTTTTACAAAGATTTTTAATTTAAAATTTATCATGTATGATGAGAGTGGGTATGACAAGGAGTGTATTTTTATTCTTTAGGAAAATAATAGTGAATCTTAAAATATTTATTTATATTTTTCAGAAAACTTGTTTTGAATTTCAATTTACATTGTACGAATAACATTGGTATTAACGATTTATGTGTACAGCTCTTTATTATCATGACTTTCATTTTCCTATTCTGTATATAGTTATAACTTTTTCGTGCCTATGACATTGTGAAGAGCTTACATGGTTGTGTAAGCTATATTATGTTGAGGGCAGCTGGTAACCTGTTTTAAGAGCTTAAACGAAGGATAATCTGTCATATCAGTGACTTCAAATCTAAATCATTCAAGCCACTTTTGTTTTAGTTCTACATTCATAAAAATTTTGGTGGCATCTTTAAGATTCTCTCGTAGAATATTCCCAATCTTAGTGTACTTGATATCGCCTGAATTCCAAGCTAGTCCATAATAGTTACATTTAAGAAATGAATTTTGATCATTATATTTGTGTGATTATTCACACCAAGCGAAGGGTGCTTTAAAAAGATACATTTCTACTTTAGCATCGTTCGGATACAGCGGTAGAATAAAGTAATTCTTAAAGCACGTAATCATTGCCAGGCTTTTCAAAGACTTGCATGCCTACGATGTATTTTGTTTTATCCTTTTTTTCATACAAAAATCTCAAATTATTGTTTAAATCATTTATAATTTTCACGTTTACGAAATGATGATTTTTTAGTTGAGAATTTTTCTGTTTAATTTTTCAGCCAAGATTGTTTATTTCTGTCGTCATCATCATCCTTGGTAGGAAGTTTTTGATATTTAACATCAGTAATAAATTGGCTAATAGTTAGCTTAAGAGACATGTTGATCGATAAATTTTTTTTTTAGCTAGTTGATTTTTTTATTTTACAGAATCTTACAACATTCGTGATCTTTTGATTTTTGCCTAGCTTCTTTTTCTTTTTATTCCTTAGCGTGTCTCTTTTCAAATTTTTTTTTACTCTTCTTGCCTTTGTCTATTTTTTTCTTTTTCTCTAGTCCTGCTGCTCTAACCTTTTTCCATAGTAGTTAACAGATTAATGAAGTTCATAGTGTCATGCATTGGGTTTGATAGCCTCACATAAGTTTCTTGACATCCCCACTCATGGGACTCTACTGAACGATACGATCATGTACAATCAAGCAATAAGCTGATGTATGATTAGGAAAATTGTTGTGAAATTTGAATTCTAATCACACATCTACGGAAGCATTCTTTAACAACTCATTTTGCTTTGAACCGTCAAGTACAATCAAAGGTACAGCATGTTAAAATTGATATTTGTTTAACAAAGGTGTACGATCTTTACCATAACATAAATTCTAAAAGTTTGCATACATGTCATATAACAATGCAAAATCATTGTTTGTTATATTAATATTGAGATTCTCATAAGAATAATATTGTGAATTTAAATACAGTCTTACATTTCTTATATTACAACGATCAAACTGGCTAGCATTAATACCTCTCTGATTTTTACGATTTGTCTAAAAGGCTAGTATAACATAGCGTGGCTTTTCCAACTGATTGGACGTCTTGACCGTCCATATATGTTTCGGTGTAGTAGGTAAAAGTGGATACTCATAAAGTCTCCAAGTTCGATAGCTCATAGATACAAATGTATCTTTTTGCAAATAATTAAGTAGACGAATTTTAATTGCATCTGACATTATAATGTAAGCCATGAGCCATTATAGTTTTAATATTAATATCTTAAAGTCCTCCCAAGTTGTCACTTCATTAGGTTCTGCAGCAGAAATTTTACTTTGTAAAACTCCATTTAAATCATTTCTTGATCTTGTGAGTAAAAGCTCATGCTTCACATTAACAACTATTTTACAATATTCTTCAGCAAAACCAAAAATCATGCTAAGACGAATTAAAAGATCAAAGTAGCCATTATTATTTGTTAGATTAAGTTCATTTTAAGTACTAAGCCAACTAGCATTTTCAGTTGATACGTCTTGATCAGGATTAAGCGTTAGCCAGTTTTTAATGAGAGTTGTTGAACCTACATTTTTACACTTATCTATCTCTATAGCGTTAATCTTATATCTTATTTCTTTAAATAGATGAAGGAAAGCATTGTTTACTAATTTAGTATTTGAAGCCGTCGTAGTACCATCTGCTTTGACTACCCTTCCATGAATATGTAAAGAACTGTGGGATGGTAGCAGGCATAGGTCTTGATGTTGAATTGATATATGAATTTTATCACTATTATAATATGTTGATGATGCATACGGTTGATGAGCATGAACTTTATAGTGTGCAATAGACTCATTAAACGCAACGGGGGACTAACTACTTAAAATGTCATCCATCTTTAACAAAGAAATTTGAACGTTAGTTCCCACCTGTTATTTTTAAGCCAAGACTTTTCAGAAACTGTATGTTTTGATCTGTTAATTTTTTATGCTTCCGTTGTCCTTTCTGACGTCTCGACAATTGAAAAGCTTGCCGTTGACTAAGCGCAGGAGTACATGTCAAGCTGTTTATATACTTTTTGTGATCATAAATGATACCCATTACGATAAAGGTTCAACGTGTAATCTTATCGTGATGACTTCTTCATGACAATTGACTAAATTACCATCTTTATTAACAACGCGTAGTGGTCAGCGATCTATGACTCGTCCAATGACAGCTAAGAATATTATTCGTTATGGAACTTCAGTAATTTTATATCCTAGTGGTACCGCAGGAAAAAATTCATGAATTGTATGAACTTTTTTCCGTTCATATAAGCTTCACTAGTGATGCTGCACTCAACTCACAATGCGTTCATCTTAAAAATAGATACAGGTAACTCAGACTCTTGAGTTAAGTTATCTTGTAGTAATTGCTTAGTAAAATCTCGAATTTGCCCTATAGAATCTTTTTTTCTAAAATCAATAGTATGACTACACCCAACAACATTTTTAAGCGTATTATTGTTCGGCTTGATACTAATACCTATATCTTTCGATTGTAACACATTGACTAAAAACGACTGAATATTTTCAATTTTATAACTCCCAGTTGAAATATTTACCACTTGCTCAACCACGTAAAATTAGTTGTTACTTACGTCAATATTAGGAATTTATTTGGACGTTAGGAGTCCTACTAAACCAAAAACATATTTGTGTTTTGGTGATAATTTAATAGGTGGAAAATATTGAGCCTCTAGGGTGGAAAAAGTACCAGACAAACTAAGTGTTAATGTCTCTTTTATGACCGTCAATGTAAAACTGAGATTTTTTTTACTATTTCAAGTGCTTATACATGTTTTAACAAAAACTGTAAGCACAAATGACCGCAGTCGTAAGAGTTAAATTTTTGATATCGTTTGTGATTATACTGACCTGTATTAAAACCCCAATACAGCATTTAATCAGTAGGTAGCTGCAAATCTCCAAAACTGTCATAATAAACAACATCCTGGCCATATTATCGATATGCCACCCAGTTAGTTCCAGGTCCATTCTTGTCGTCAAGATTAACTATAGCAGTTTCATCATACCATGGCCCATTACTGGGTCAGTCATTTTGCATAAATACTTTACGCAAAAAAAAAAATTTTGAAACTCTTACAGAAGTTTATTAAATTTACATTTCTTAAAGCTCTTAAAGGTGATTTAACTTTTTTATAATTTTTTTTTCTTTTTTTCAGACCTTTACCAAATGGTTTTAAATATACTTCCAATCCAATTTTATGAGGCTTAAGACAGAGACCTTTTCCTATCGCAATAGCTTCCATAGTTTTGTTATGTCTTTTATTTTCTTCTATTCATTTTTTTGCAAACTTAGCCGCGTTAACGCTCTTTATAATTCCTGCAATACCATTTGCCAGAGCGCCAGTTGCACTCAAGCCAGCATATAAAGAATTAAGAGGTAAAGCTCCAATTTGAGCAGAAACGGGTAAAATACGAAGAATTTGAATACTTTTTTTACCACCACATATTTCAACTGCATTGCAAGCACCTTTTAAGGTACTACTGATCACTTTACGAGCATTTTTGCTCTTAGTATTCATTTGATGCGGGGCAGCCTTAATAACTGTGTTCATAGTAGTTTTTAGTTTCATTTTTATACAGCATTTCTTTTTTGAACCTCTTTTCTTTTTCTTTTTCTGTTTCTAACCCATACCTAGCTAACTCTTAGACTCCATTGCACCTGTTATCAGAACAGCAGCTGTTTTTTTACCAACACTCGAATCTGAAGCCTTAACTCTTTGCCGTGCTCGCTCAGCTAAAATCTTATCTGCTTTAATTTTAGTCTCAAGATAGTATCAATTTTTCGAATAAGCTATATCATGCTCTTTGCACGCAGTGTCCAGAGGATTTACTCCAAGATCAACTCTAGCGAGGCTCGCTTACAATGTATGATCATTTTACTTCGGTATTTTGTGGTTCATTTAACTGTGGTGAAACCAATAGCTTATTAGCATTAATGGTACATCCTAACGAATTGAAATTCGAAAATATAAACGTATATTCAGAGTCATTGAATCAACCCAAATACAAATTTTTAAGAAAGCTATTAGAACCTATAGATGGTGGAAAGTACTTACCTTTCAGTGAACGCAAGGCAGTAGTCTCACCAGATGATGCCTCACCAAATTCGGTTATGATTTTCGATGATATATCTTGTGAGAAACAAGATAATGTAAAAGCCTTTTTCTGCATGGGAAAAAAAAGTAGACTGCTTTAATCTTTGTCAGTCATATGCTCAGGTACCAAAGCATCTTGCGAGAGACAACGTAAATTTTTTAGTTTTATTTTGTCAGGAGGAAGTTAATTTTAGACATGTATATAGTGATCATGTAAATCCAGATATTCCATATACAAAATTTAAAGAGTTATGCTCTAGCTGTTGGAATGATGATCGGTATGGATTTTTTGTTATAAACAAGGAGGTACAGATAAAAAATGGTCGATATCGAAAAGATTTTGACAATTTTGCTTTAAATTTAAGAGGTACGTAGCAAAAATTGGTAGTCCAACGGAAGCCATTAAAGCATCAACATGTTTGAAGGAAAAAAATATGTACTTAATCAATAACTAAGGGCAAGAGACGCCGTAAAAAAAAGTACGGACGGTTATAGTTTGGAAAAGATGAAGTTAAAAAAGTTCTAAGTGTAACTTTTAAACCAATAACAGATCCTTTACAGAAAATTGTTACTACAACCAAGAAAAATGGGAGGGATTCATCTGTAATCTATATCTACTCAAATAACGATAAAAATAAAGATGTTACGAAAGCAAAAACTAAAAAACCACCCAACGATTATAATAGCACGGTGTTAAAGTCTGCTGTCAGTGAAAGTTATGATAAAATAAATAAAGATACTAATAAAAAGAATAAAACTATTTGATATATGTCGAATAATGTTAAGATAAATAAAAACTTATCGAAGAACTCATGTTTGCAAATGCTAGATAATGATCGAAAAAAGTTATTCGATTCACGTATGGGGTACAAAAAGAAAATAAAACATATAAACTTGGGAATTTTCTAAAATTTGATAATAATAAAATAACAATGGACAAACTCGAGTTTCCAATGACTGGCGGATTAATGGAGCTACTAATAAAAAAACACTTGAATACAAATCTTATAACGGAAGAGGATATAAAAAATCATTACATGTTTTTAAAAGTTTCGAGTTTTTGTAGAAAAGGATTTGATTGAAATTAACCCATTACGCAACATAATAGTCATAAATTTAATAAAATGATTGTTCCTATGTTCGATGGCGTTTCAAGTAAGACCGGAGGATCATTATTACCACAATATGAAATTAAGAGATGACAATAAAATAATATTAATTATTAAGGAGCTACGTGAGGCAGGGTATGTATACTAAGGTGAGCAGTCATTTTGTTTCAGTATTACAATGAGTGCTTATGTATTTGGTCGTAAACTAGGTAGGAGTAAAGGAGGTACCCAAGGTCCTCCTGGTTTCCGATACAAACTTACTGCAGATGGACAGTATGACTTAGATAATAAAAAAATGTGCAATGTTGCAGCACCGAAACAACCTCGATATACTGTAGCTCTGGCTTACTTATCTGAAAAAATTATAAGTATTGACAAAGAAATAGATAGCATTAAAATTTTTATATACAATTTACAAAAAAAATTCTCATTTATTGAAGCTGATTTAACAAAAATGGATTTAGACATTCAACACATGGAACGAGTTGTCACGGAACTTCACAGGGCAACAACACGTAATTGTCCTCGTCGAAAATTTGACGTGCATGGCTTAGATAAAACTTCGCAAGCAGACCTTGTCAGGATACAGCCTTACGCCGGTAAAAATAAAGGTTATAGGTGTATACTGACTGTAATAGATGTTTTTAAAAAGTATGCATGGGCTGTACTGATAAAGAAAAAAACAGGTAAAATAGTGTCAACAGCGATGAGGTCAATATAAAAGGACGGAAGGGTGCCAGTAAACTGGCAAACTGACCACGGCAAGAAATTCTACAATTTTAAGTTTTAAAATCTAATGCAAAAATGCAAATTTAACTTATACTCTACCTACAGCAACCTCAAAGCATCTGAATGCAAACGATGCAGTTGTACTTTGAAAGACCTTATGTGAAAACGATTTAGCTAACGAGGCAATGACAAATGGTTTCAGGTTTTACAAAAGTTGATTAAATTATATGATAGTAGAAAACATCAAACAATTGGTATAAAACCCAAAAATGTTACTACTGAAAACGAAATTCAAATCCTGACGAAATTAAAAAAAAGATGCAAACGTAGCAGCAAACCAAAACCAAAATTTAGAGTTAGTGATAAAATATGCAGGAGCAAAATAAAACAAGTATTTGAAAAAGGCTATACTTCTCATTGGTCAACAGCATTATTTTCAATCACTCATGTAGCAGGAACAAATCCAACTACGTATCGTCTCAAAGATTATCGAGATCAACCTATCTCTGGAGGTTTTAATGAGCAGGAACTGTAAAAACAAAAAATCCTGATAATTACCTGGTAGAAAAAGTTCTTCGAAGACGTGGACAGCAAGTTTTTGTAAAGTGGTTGGGTTTCAACAACACTTACAATAGTTGGATTGATAAGCAAAAATTTAAAAAAAAACTTTTTTTTATAATAAGTAAGAAAATATTTTGTATATAATTGATTAAATAAATTATTAAAATAAAACCTTTTCAAGTTTTGAAAAAATGTGGTAAGGAAATTTTGTTCAATATTATGTATAAAATTGAATATTATATTAGGAAAAAAATCGTTCTTACTGTTACAGGAAGTGTATTCGAGAAATAAATACTTTAAATTTATAATAAATTGTTATTTTATTTACTTATTCCTAATCATAAGAAAATACAATATGTTTTCCATTGAACATTAAAAATAATTTCAACTTCTCCCTAACATCTAGCAGTTCGTTATAAAAGTCATCATTATCGTACAGAACTATGCATATTTTGAACGGTAAAAAGATTTAAAAATCATCCACCAATTCAGCTACTATTGTTGGCCCAAATCTAGTGTTAACCTCCCTAAGTTTGGTCACCATATATTTTTTATCTGTAATCATGTTGGAAATTTTTTTCTTCGACAGAAGACCTTTGCCATCAATATTATTAAGTTGCGCAAGATCAATTTGTAATATTTTTTATGAATAATTTTTCTTTTAGATATTCAAAAATTAATTTTTTTTTTTTTTTTTTTTTTTTAAGAAAAAAACTAAAAAAAATCATCCTAACCTGTAAAAAGTCTAGGCTTTTTACTTGGTTTAACGCTATCAGAAACAACTACTGATGGCGATAGAGGCTCCTATCGTCAACTAAGTCCAGTCCTATTTAAACCTCTGGCTGGTAGTAGCTTTGCTAAAAGTGACACTTCCTTATATGGAACTAGTTCCTCCACCGAGGCTTGCTCCTTCACTGCAACTTTCTCCTCTATTTGGGATGGCTTTAGATGAGCAGTCTTCTCTCTTTCTATTTCTTTATTCTGATTTGCTGTTCTGATTCTTACTTCTCTATCTTTGATTAGATTAGCTGTCTTTCCTTATTCTAGCTCTTTACCTTGGCTTACTAATCCCCTTTTCAGTGTGCTGTAATAACCCTATGGTAGGATGTCTGTAAAACAAGATTTAAAATAGCGCTTGTCATCATGCGCACTGAGCGCAATTTTTGTTTCTTTTTCAGTAAAGAGCTGATGATGTCGTGACCTGATATTTTTTTGCTTTCGAGTCATACTAGTACTTTCGCATAAGCACTTGATGTAATCATCAAAGTTTATCATAGCATTTACTACTGAGCTCTTGACACCCTTGGCTTTCTTCAATGGTTTTTAATCTTGAATCCTTACACAATATATTTTGCTCGTCAAACCTGCGAATTTTAACACGACTTTTTCATTGCACTCATCCTTCGTGATTCCAACAATTTTTTTATGACTACGAGGCATGTTAAAATCATCAATGATAGGATAGTCTTATGTGTCAAATTCTATGATATTTTCACGCATCACATTGTAAATATTGTAATTTGATATTTCATACAGAAGACTGTTGGTGTCTTGGTGTCTGTGTATAAAAGTTTGCATTGATCTGCCATTAGACTTTTCATAAAGTAATAATAAAATTTATATGCAAGTGCCTTAGATAGGTTCAGAACACTCAATCCAACATATGTTGGCTTTTTGATGCTGATTTTGGTGCGTAATAGTTTTATAACCACTAATTGCTCATCAAGAATGTCACAGCTGTGGAAATTTGGTCAAGTAATATAACTCTTAGTAACACCCTTTCTATTTATTAATGCGTTTGCGCTCATTCTCCATCGTTTATACATACACAGCATAATTAAATAATTTATACAACATTTTCTCAAAGTCATTTGTTGCATTTTTCACTGTTAAAGTCTATATATTTTCTTAACCACGGACTTTTATTGAATTGTAAACCTCTATGAACTTTTTTTATGCGAAGACCATGGCTAACAGCTTGTTTGAGCGCGTGGTAATAGACAACATATCGTTGTTTATCGTATAGTGTAGCCATCAATTTTGTTTGCTTAGACGCTTGAAGTGCGATGTGCTCAGCACAAAAAGGTAGGTCCTTATGGGCATCGTGAAAAGTCTTAGGATATTCAAGGTGCATTTCAACTATGTAACCTATTTCTCCATCATCTGCCACGTTCAAAATACCAACTAAACTGACATTTTGAATCCATTTAAAGCCTCCATAAGGCAATAGTTTGGTCATAGCCCATGCATACAAATTATTGACATCATAATTCATCAAATATTTATCTTTTTCATAAGCTTCATAGCCATTAATCATGTATGAATAATTGACCTTGACATACTGATTGCAACACTGGCTTATACGACCATGAATTCCACGCTCGATGAACATAACCATATCTATGTCAGTCAACAGTTCCAATTTTACCTGTTATTATAATTTTATAATTATAAATTATATGTGTGTGACGATCTTAATACTTCGCACATATTACTCACCTTCGTAAATTTTAACATCGTGGCCCATGTTAGGCCAGGCGTTGTGTAATAATGAACTGGATCCAAATGATATGCCTCAAAACAATTATTTCTAAGGTTTTCAAACATTTTAACTCGTAACAATACATCTGTCTTTAAATATAAGTCGGAATACTGCCCAAGTGTTTGTATGTTGAAAGTATTCAAAATATTTATAGCATGTTCATATTCTTCATTACTGATATGGACTTCGACTAAGCTGCTATAGAAACTTTCTTCTAATGAAAGCCTACGTTCCTTAAGTTTTCCAAAAGAAGATGTATAATCGTAACGATACACACCTTTTATTTAAATAAATTTATTTGATCTGTAGTGTAATGATCATCATTTAAAAATACTGCTTCTAATATTTTTAATTCCTTTAAATAAGATAACAATTAATCAAGAGATGAAGTCATAAATTTAAAGAAATTAATAAATCGAAGACTGCCATCAGTCCCTTCCACATATTTTGTAAATAAAATGTATTTTTCTTTTGTTTGTAGTAGAAGCTGGATTCTTTCCGTGAAGCATGAAGCGAGTCCTTTTACAAACAAATGTGAATCATATCCGCTCAAGTTGTGAAAAATTACAAATATTATTTGTGAGTCTCGATAATAAGGATTGCATTTGTTATCAGCGCGACCCTGGTATCTGAAATAAAAAAAAAAATTGTACGCTTCATGATATAGTATGTTTAAAAAATGAGTACACTTACTTTCCAATGGGATGACATTGATCTCTAACTCTTATATCATTGAAGCTAAATGGTTGGTTGCACACGTCACACAAAGAAGCTTCATAGTATTTAAATCGTTCTTCAAGTGTAGAATTTGTCGCTTTTATAGGGTTTTTGTATAATTCTTCTAGTTTTAGAGGAAAAAAAGGCAGAGAACGAACAAACCACTTAGTGGATGTTTTATTATCGTTTTTGTCACTTTTTTTATAACTCTTATATTTTGATTTCCTATCATCGTAAGAGCACCTTACGAAATAACCAATACTGAATGCTCTATGACTTTGATAAGCACGACTGCTCTTTGTAGGTTCTAGCAAACACTCAAAGTCTGTATGTACAACGAAAGGTACTTTGTTTTTATACGTAAAATTTTCAAATTGTAGTACATCATCTTTCTGATTCCTATTGGGCAGTATAATTTTACACTTATTCAGAGTTTTGTAATCGACTTCATGCTTTTCTAACTTTTGTTTGGACAAAAAATAGTAAAAGCAACGATCACTTATATGTACTGTATATCCATGTTGAGATAATTGTTTACATACCAAGCGGGATAAATTTCTTATCCAATCGTAATAATATTTGTATTTTTTGCTTAAATGATTATTTTCTTCATTGATATTATCATCTTTTCCATGATCTGCATAGAAGCTTTTAAGAAGTCAAAGATTCAACGTGACTTCTTTTTTATTTATTGTTAAGTGACTGGGAAAAACATTGTATTGATCATTCCTCTTTTTAAAAAAATATAAATTCACTGATGCTTTGTTTTGGTTTTCACATTTTCTAATTTGCTTTGTGTTAACAGAAAAATCAATTCCATCGAAGTTTAACTCGTTTTCGTACTGAACATAGTTCAAGACCAAATTTGGATTTTTTTTGTTGGGTGTATTGCTGACAGAATAGCCCATTTAAAACACTGAACGTCTCTGTTCACTACATTTATACTAGCATTTTTGTTTTTTATGTAACCTGGCAAGTCTATATAAGAACAACCTCGCATAGGATTCAGTTTATTAATATTGACAACTAAATTCAAAATTGAGAGCAAAGACTAGCCTTTTTCTTTGTCACTAAAATGATCAATATTTTTTTTTATTGGCTGTTGTACGTTCACATCAAACCACTTATTCCAGTCTGTTCTCTGGAATATAGCTTGTGATTTTGTATTAAAGTATTTTAAATCTTCATTTTTAAAATTATCTTTAACTACTATATATTTAGCTGCCAACACTGTATTTAATTTTAACGCTTCATATTCACTAAGAGATCAATGGATCCGTTTTACAAACTTATGTTTAGCGTCTTTTAAAAACTTTTTCAGATCTTGGTGTTTTAAATTTACGATCAAAGCTGTCGTAATGCGTTTTTCAAGTGCACTATTAACGTCATTTAAATTTACTGATCTATCATTCTAAAGAACGGGAGCTGCTGTCACATCCATCATACCTTCATCTTGAATGCTTGTTGTTCGGCCCGTTTCTGTCACATCTTTACCTTGGACGCTTATTGCAAGGCCTACTTTTTGTGTACTTTCTGGTATAAAAATTGCAGGCTCATTTTCGAATGACTGCTGCTGTCACTTCTTGCTAACTGTTGTCAAAAAAACTTGAGGTTTATCTATAAATATTCCCTCCACCTCTACTGTTTCCAAAAAGAAATTGTACGATAGTTTTGAGTAAAGCCACAGCTGCCTGAAACTTTTGTTATTCAAAGGTTGTAAACTTGCAACTCTTACTAAAAGTATCAGCATCCTTCAATGTTACAAGACTATGATATAATAGTCTTTGAATTTGAGCAGCATTGACTTTACTTTCAACAAATTGTTGACTTGATTGCCATAGGCAGGTAGCCAAATCCTTAAAATGCTGTACAGTAGCCATGACTTCTTGCAGGAGAAAGCTTAGTAATCGAGTCACTGGGTTAAAATAAGGGGCTCTGTCAACGTAGACTCCCTTAGATCCCTTCAGAGTTTAGCAAAAAGCATATTTAAATAGGGGTGGCAAGCATATGTGTATGGATGTGCGTATGCGTGTGTGTAAATGAGAGAAAAAGATAACTTAGGGTGGTCGTAAATACCTTACAAGAATTCAGTATTACAGATACGATAATATCATAGTTATTAGAAAAGTATTGACATTAAACAAACAGTTAATAAATCATTTTATCTAAAAAGAAGTTTAACATTATTTTAAAATAAAGGACTTGGTATTAAAAAAATTTAAGAAAACTTGTTACATTTAATAATACAGTTATATTCTTTCAAAATTACAAATATATTGTTTATTATTCAACTATAACTTTTTTTTTACATTTACATTTTTCTTTTTTTTTTTTAAGTTTCTCTTTTTCGTTTCTTTTCTTTTGATTCCATCACTTTTTTTTTCTTATTTGGGCAGTTGAACACTTCTCTTTTTCTTCTAATTTTTTTCGATTATTTTTGATTATTTTGAACCGTACTTTCATCATTTTTATGATTTTACCTGCCCATATTTTTAACTCCTGCTGCTTTAACAAGATTTGAACTTTTATATATAGTTTTTTTTAATCATCTTCTGTCCATTCCTCAATATTCTCTGGCAGCGGTCGAATTAACAATGGTGACTGCTGCTGCTGCTGCTGCTGCTGATGTAATATGTTGGTGATAGCGTTGGCAATAATGGTAGGTAGTTCTTTAAATAGTGATGGTAGTGTCGGAGCTGGTGGTAATGCTGGTGTTAAGGATGAAGGAAGTGGTGGTGGTTGCTTGTACAGCTACATCAACTTGTTCCATGATATAGGAGAGGGTAGTGGTATATCCTTTACTTCTAATTCTTTTATTGTAGGTGGGATCAAAGAGACCTCTTCTTCTTTAATTGCTGAAAGTTTTAATTTTTCTTCAGATTGTGTTTTATTTTAATAAGGTAATTATTTTGTTGTCGTCCTCTTCATCAAAGAGCCACTGTAAGGGATCATCTAATTGAATTGGTGGAACTGATGGTGGAAGCAGAATGAAATTTTTGCACACTTGGTCAAAGACATCTTCAAATAATACTGGCATCTGCTCTGTGAAAATTTTTTGAGCTTGAAAGTGATGTTACATTATGAGCAAGTAAAATTGGAAAAACTAAAAAATATTTAAACATACCTTTTTCTATCTTTTTTGTTCCTTTTTCTATCTTTTTTGATCCTTTTCCTTCCACTAATCGGTCTTTAGACCTTGATGTTGAATTTTTTCGTGAATGATAAGTCGATGTTGTCTTGACCATCGTAATGCTGTAAAAAAAAAAATAGAAACACATGAATGAACACTGCATTATGTATTATTTAAAAAACAAAAATACTTTCTTTTATCTTAGAAATGGTTGAAATTTAAAGTGGGAAGATCACGACCACAGTAGAAAGTGTAAGCATTCTTTTACAATACGTCATAGAAAGAGAAAATAAACGCAATCATTGTAATACAGATAACTTACCTTTGCTGCTTCTGGATAGGTCTCGTGGAATACTTTAGTCCTTGTAACTTAATGGCACACTGCTTGCTACTGCTTATTGTCGTAGCTATTTTCTTCCTATTGCTGATGCAGGTATGAGAGTTGTGTCGAGCTAAGACGATCAAAAATAATTTAAATTTGCAAAATAAAAAAGAAATTTAAAGGCAGTGTGAATAATATATATGTAGAAGATGTAATGAATTATGTGAAAGGAAAAGTGATTTTCACTTTGAGAAAAAAAATAAGTAAACGATGAATGGGCCAGGAAAAATATTTTCACTGGGAAAATTTTTTTTTTAGAAATATAGTTTTAGTTGAGCGCGTATAAGAGAAAGTAGAAAATAATTTATGAAAAGCAACTGGTATCAAACGTTAGTAGATAGTCTTAGTCAAGCGAGTTTGACAAGGAGTAGAAACAACTTCAGAAATACAGATATAGCCAACTATGTAAGAAAAAAAAAAAAAGAAGATTTTATGATTTTGAAATAGACGAACTCTTACTCTGGCTGCGTTAAATTTATGGACTACTTCCTTTACTGCGGCTTCTGTTTCGGCTACCGTTAATATTCCTTTTCCTTCTGGAATTGACTTCCTTGTTTGATGTTTCCCTCTTCCAGACTTGTTGCTTCCTTGAATGCTGTTGTGGACGTGGGCCAATTTATTTTGCCATTTGACGAAAATCAAGTGCATGACTAACTTGCGTACACACACATGTATGTATTAGGTGGGGGAGGGAGGTGTTCTTTGAATGTGCAATCTCCCCTACTCATGAATTTTCGCACAATGATGGTCTAATGGCTGCAAAACGCAGTTTTTCCCTACTCATAAATTTTTCCATGTATAATGCTATTTACATTTAAAGAAAAGTTATAGATACAGTCATGATTGTATCCTTTTCTAATACAATTTCACGTTACTTATGGATCTCTGCTCACTGATGGTCCAATAGATGCAAGACGCAGTTTTCCCCTTCTCATGAATTTCTATATGTGTAATGCCATTTGCGTTTCAAGAAGATAGATAGTAGCAGATATAAATGTATTTTTTTCTGATACTACAATGTTTTGGCGTAGCTGTTCGACTGCCTATTTAAACGAGATGTGCATCCCTCAGAAATTCATTCATTTATCGACATGGATTCTCGCCAAGTATCTTTTACACCGACGGAGCGTTTACTAATGGAAGTTTGCAAGCAGTTGTTTGAGTCTTTACCAATCACCAATTCTCAGGATGCAGGACAAGTCGTTGCTGACCAACTATTGCTGCTGCAACCACATAACTCTCAGGATGCAGGGCCGCTCATCGCTGATCGCCGTTTTCCATCGCTGCCAGTTGAAGAAGAGCTGGGTGAGTTTGTTGAATATTTGCGAAATAATGACCACATTAACGATGATTTGTTTTGGCAGAGATTGGCCACTCACCCAATATCACCGTTATTACTGGATGGACCCTTTCCACTGATAACACCTACAAGTCCTACACCTTCATTTACGGAGGAGTTCAATGAGCAGCTTAAAATTGCTAGACGTCAGACATCACCAATACCTTACGAACTGCCACCCATAATTGACCTCACGTGGTCACTGGTAAAAAAATCAGCGGTATCAAAGGCAACGTTATCGAATGTTGCCCCTATACCACCAGTAATACCCAATACACTTTTGCCGTTAATATCACCATCAAGCCCAACTCCTTTATTTATGGAGGAGCTTAAAAAGCAGCATACTAGTCATCGGGCAACATCACCGTCACTGCCACGTGCATCACCACCCACAGTTGATCTTACATGGTCACCGGTCAAACAATTGGTGATGTTCAAGGCAGCGTTGCCAATAGTTGGCCCGAATGGTGATGTATTGCAGCCTCTGGATATATCAACTAAAAACCTCAGTCATCAGGATAGTATACCACCACCACCAGTTGATCTTAAGAGCTCGACAACCCTTAAGAAAAAAAAAGGAGGATGAGTAGCATTAATGAAGGCAAGAAGGGAAAAAAGTATATTAAAGTATTATATACAAATGAAATTTTATTAAAATGTTGTAAAACAAATATTTTTATTCCTCGAAAAATAAATGGTAAAAAAGTTAAATGAAATTAGTTTTTAACGACACTTATTAACTTATTACCTTATAAATTAAAAATTTCATCCTTGTCCCATTCGAGTTCGTATCTATTCAGATAAATCCTCTCGTAGTAACAAGTATTGGTTGTACTGCACGCGAAAGAGCGTATGGCTGAGACACTCTGGTCATAAATATAAGATAGTTCCGGCTGCTTATGTACCCTACAGGTAAGTGTACCGTTGGATCTCTCAGTTAAACGTAAAAAGGTAATAATACAAGATAACTCCTACTACTAATTTTACTGCTGCTACTGCTATTTGCATATTATATTTCTGCTGTGCGTAAACAGTCGACCAATAAAACAAATTATACATAGGCTGGTAGTCAAATTCGAGCCAAAGACCTGTCGATACACAAACAAGATATCTCTTACTGCTGTGTTTTGCTAATTCTATTTCTGTTGTGCTTACGCAGTCCACCCCTAAAAAAAACTATACATAGTCAAATTAAAACCAAGGACCACTTAATCTAAAAATACAGTGATACATCTGTAACTCTAGCCCTACCCTATTACTTACCCATTCTACATTTTAATTAATAATCTTTATAAAAATATAAACATACACGCATCAAACGTTAGTATTTATCTGTGTATGTAGATGAACATGTGGATGTGTACACGTATTAGTAAGAAATTGTTACATACAATATAATTGTACATAAAAAAAAAAGGAAAACCGTCCTGTCCAATAGCTTGTTTCAATAGGGTAGTATAACATGTAACGCTGCACCCAGTTAGCTTGGCGCACTCACACCTCTACACCGAACACAACGCGACAAGTACAGCTGTGCAGCTCCGGCCTCTTTGGTACGACCACCGTACCCTGGTGTCCCAAAGTACCCCGCACAGCTGTAGATTTCTCTTTCTTTTTTTCCAATTTCACAAGGAGCCACTATATTACCCCCTAAAAGCCACTACCCGCAAACCCCAGCCACTACCTGCTTTGATCGAGGAAGGCACGAACTGCACCTCACGACTCGAATCACCAGATCGCGCAGCCACTAACTCCCGGTTCCAGTAGCCTCTAACCTAAACAGACAGTACTCACAGATGATGCCTTTGACCCCTAGCTTCCTTGCGGTCTCCTGTACCTGATGTCAGTGTCGGCCCCGGTCCTTCATTACCCTCAAGCCACCGAACGCACCAGCCAGCCAAGACCCAAGGACAGATTTTCCGGTCAACGGGAAACGTTGGAGAGCTAGCCAACAACCCAAAACTCGAAATTTGCAGTGCTCTCACATCAGTCAAGGAAACTTCCCGTAACAAAGCGGCGTAGCAAAACCAAATCGAATACTGACTCGCCCCGCTTCCTTTTTCTAGCTCAAGACCTTGGAAAGAATCCCTACCAGCCCTTTGGTTGATCGCCTACCGTTGATCAACGATTTCGGATCGGCTAATGAATCAACAGTGCCCTCTTTTATTAAACTTAACATCCCTTATTCCTTACCAGCATAATATTTTGACCAGCGAGTCGTGCCGGCACCTCCATCGGTCAAAACTCCTTCAAAAATGGAGGCACCGTCACGAACTATTAACCCACCACCAACCAATAAGCCACACCTCTTATATCTAAGTCACGTCAGTGCCGCTTACCAAATGCGCGCGCACGACCCATGGCCTGAGAGGCAATATCTAACCACGCCGACCACACACACAGGCACGCACATTTTCAAGTTAGGGATTTACCACAGCCAGGCCACTGTGTGCTTATGCTCGACGCTGCAACTTCATCGCAATCCTCCCCCCTAAACAACAAATACTCTCTTTAATTCAAATCTCCTCAGCCACTTTCCAACAATAATAAAAAAAAAAATTTAGCCACTACTGGTTTGCGGATTCATACAAAAAAAATACACAAAAATGACAACTATCTCTCCTCAAGATTCCCTAATTGTCTCTTGGGAGCGCTATCCTCAACATCTGATTTCACGAATCGGATGGGAGGCCTCTGGTCACCCGAAGGAGATGAAGAAGCTCCCTTCGTTGTAAGGCGGTTTGGGCAGTCACGTGGGGTTCAGGATCAAACCTACACGACTATGCCCCGGCGCTCAGCAGTTGAGGCACACCCCAGGCAGTACTGGTGGGTCTACGGATATATCGGTATAAATGGCCTTAAGCCCTCCAAACATCAAGCCGTGCAGGCGAATTTGAGGCCCCAGACGGGCTAAACTTAAATCCCGCTCCTCCGCTTCTTTCCTTGGTGGAGGATTTGGAGGCAGTACCTCCCACCATTCGCAAGAAAGTGGCGGTACTTCCCCAGGAACTTCCCTTCGACTTAATATTATCTCGTTATGGTGTTGGTCCCTCTCAAAATTTTCCGGGATCTCTTTAACCCGCTCATTCCGTCGACCTCGTTGGTGACGCAATCGATGCGGTCGTACTCGCCGGCGTGACACTCGACCCACACTTCCTCCCCGAGACCGAGGAACCGATGGCGATGTTTCAGGGACTAAGCTTAACATAGGTCCCTCCTCAAGCCTTGGCAGCAACTGCTCGGCAATCTCTGGGTCACTAGGTGTTGTTGACCGTCTAATCGGGAAGCCGGCTTCCGACGATCCTTCCTGCCGTTTGATCCCCAAACTAACTTCTGCCCTATTGAAACCACGCTCACCACCCCGTTTTCGGGCTCGACGACGGGAGCCACGACTCGGGCCCGGAGTGGGGTCAATCGTGAATGCAGGTCGGGATTCGTCTCCCGGATTGGCTTCCCAGTCATTACTTCATTTTTCTCATTGATTGGCAACCCCAGATGCCTAGTGGAAACAAGAGGTGATGACCCGCATTCTTAAAAAAAACTTAATTTGGCCCCAGAAGAAGCTACTTCAATCAATGGAGGACTTTCCGTAGAAATCTTGTTCAGTGGAACCTGCACAAGGCATGCCACCTCAGATACGTCCCAAGGAGTCAAAGGCAGACTTGGTTTCGGGTGATCCTCTTCCAGCCCATTAACAGCCATCGGGATTGGACCCTGCCAAGCCTGAACTGTTTCTTTGCTCACTTGGATCAGCAAAGGATCCTCATCCATTTGCTCTATCCAGGGATCGCGTGAGTGAAGCATAATATCCCCAACCTTCGGTTCAGGGGGTTGCTCCAACTTAGACAGCCAAATTTCGTAATGTTCCAGATAGTTTAGAGTCAAACCAGGTGATGACAATTCTGGTTCCATATCCCTGTAAGAAACATGAATACGACCCATCAACTTAGTCACTACGCCTGTACCCATTAACGAGAAGTGGCTGCCAGTCTTGGTGGGACATATCTTTTAAGCTCTGACACGTGAACCTTAGCATTTTTAGCACTCGTTCCCATATCAAGTATGTAAACGACGGGAGACTTAACTACAATCATTGTAAACGGCCCCTCATACTGTAGCCCTAGCCTCATACTGTACTGCTAGTTTAGCTGAGAACTAATTAGTGGCACTAGATAATGGGTGAGTTCTACGCATAACTTGATCTCCTACAGAAAATATTACAGACTTTCTATCCCTGTTGTAATACCTCATCTGTTTGTCACGAGCTTCGTCAATAAATTTAGCCACTAAGTACCGCAACGCGTCTAATCTTTTAAACCGATCCAGCCACTTTTCTGGAGCCACCTTTATTATCGGCACTTTCCCTTCTACCTTTCGTCTCAAGCTTTTAACTGGCCGAGGTTGCCAACCAAAATTAAGAAAAGCTGGCGAGACCTTAGTGGACGCCTGCACAGCCGTGTTTACAGCATGACAGAACTTGTGCAGATGCAAGTCCCAAGAGCGATGATCAGCCTCTACGAACATGGCAATCATTGTCTTTAACGTCATATTAACCCTCTCCACGGGATTTGCCTGAGGATGATAGGAAGGTGTAGGTAGTTACGTGGGTCACCTCATACTGAACTAATACCTCCTCTAGACACTTATTACAGAACTCCTTCCCATTATCGGTCAAGAAATATTCTGGCGTTTCCCAACGAAACAGTACAAGTTCCTAAAACGCAGCAGCAATACTCTTTCCGTTAGCCTTACACAGTGGCTTCAGTTCTATCCAATGGGTGAACAGATCCTAAAAAACCACAATATATTTGTATCGGCTCCTACTGGGAGGTAGCTCCATCATATCAGGAGCCACTACCGTCTAAGGGCGTTCCACTATTCTTGAGCCCATCAAGCCCTGCGGTCCAGTCTGCGAAATTTTATACTTCTGACACACTGGACACTGCTAAACGAACGTGTGGCCGTCATTCTACATGCCAGGCCAAAAATATTCTTTGACCACTCTGTCATACGTTTTTTCTATCCCGAAATGTCCTGTGCTGGTGAGGTTATGGGTATCGGTCAAAACCTTCCTTGCTTCTCGAGGGGAATCACCAGAATCACCAACCTCCAACTATTATCTCTATACGTTATGGGATCCAGTAACTTATCAGCTTTTAACTTGTACAGCAAGCCGTTTTCAGCCCGCCAATTCGTGTATTTATGAGGGTCTAATTGGACTTCTGCCAATTTTTTAACGTACCAGGGATCGATGATTTCTTCAAAGACCATGATCTCTTCGGCCCCCTCGTACATACGTGACAAGACATCAGGGACATGATGAGAAGCGCCTTTGCAGTGCATAATCTCAAAATCCCGTTGCTGAAGTTTGAGAGCCCAACGAGCCAATCGGCCTGCTGGTTCCTTTAAAGCCATCAGCCACTTCAAAGCACTGTGATCCGTTATCACCGTTAAATGGTATTCCTCAAGATACGGACGGAATTTATCGATTGCCCACACCATTGCCAGACTCTCTTTTTCGGTGGTTGAATAATTTTTCTCTGCTGGATTTAATGTTCGACTCACGAAAACAATAGGGTATTTACCATCCTCATGTTCTTGAGTTAGAACAGCACCTACAGCCAAGCCACTGGCATCGCACTGGACCGTAAAAAGCTTTGAAAAGTCAGGTCGAGCCAGAACAGGAGCCTTAATCAAAGAATTTTTTAACTCGTTAAAGGCCTACTCCTGCTCCTCCTTCTATTCCCACACCTGTCCTTTCCGTAATAATTTAAGCAACGGAACTTTTAATTCTAAATCATTTGGAATAAATCGCGCATACCACCCCATTATCCCTAGGAATCTCCGCAACTGTTTAACAGTAGTTGGTGCCGGATATTCTAGGATGGGAGCCACTTTTTCCTGGACAAGGACGCAAGCCATGCTGATCTAGCATGAATCCGAGGTAACGTAGCTGTGAGCAGCAAAACTCGCATTTCTCGGGATTCACCATCAGACCAGCCTCAATCAAAATACGCAACACCGATTTCACGTGCATTACATGCTCTTCAAAAACCTCAGCCACTATGATTAAATCGTCCAAGTACCCGAAGACATTTGGTTCGAACTCTGGGCCAAATAACTCATCGATCAAACGTTGGAGAGTCATTGGGGCGTTCATCAAACAAAATGGCATTGTTTTAAACTGCCACAACTCCTTTTCAGCCACTAAAAAAGCTGTATAACGCTTGCTATTTTCTTCTATTGCTATCTGATAATACGCCTGCTTAAGATCAATTTTTGTCAAAAATCTAGCTTTGCGTAATTTATCATGTATAGTATCCATATTCGGGAGCTGGTAAGCATCACGTTGCGTTTGCTTATTCAAATCCCGATAATCAATACAAAATCTGTAAGAGCCATCAGATTTTCGTGTCATTACTGGGGCACTTGAATAATCGCTTTTAGAGCGCTCAATTACCCCTTCTTCAGCCAACTTGTCTAATTCTGCAATCGCAATTTCTTGCATTTTAGGTGACATGCGACGTGGCCTGTGACGAATTGGAGACGAACCAGGTTCCACAACAATTTTGTGTACGATCCTATTCGTTAATTCAATTCGGCCAGCATCTTTTGACAGAAATTGAGTCACTACCTGATCAACTCTCTTTCTCTCTCAGAGGCACTAACCTCAGTTATTCCAGCGCATTCAGCCATAAATAAGCCTGACATCCATGGTTTAAATCCAATTTTATACCATGGACCATCAAAAGATTTCCAGTATTTTTTTCCTAAGCTTACCGTGACATCCCATTTCTCGCCGAAGTCAATGCCTAATACTATATCGTGCCCTATGTTATCCACCACCCGTAACGGTAAAGTGTCTTCATGACTGTCTAATTCTATTGACACATCCAAGACACCCAGCGGTTCACTGGTATGATACAAGCCTTTTAACAGCGTATCAGCTGGTCATAGACGGTCTTTGAATTGTTTAGCCACTGCTGGTCCTGCCAATGAGATTTCAGCTCCAAAGTCAATCATTACATCATATTCTTTACCTCCCAAAGAGATACGAGCAAATGGACGTCTGGGCATGCGATCTGCACTAGCGACTTTTCTACTATCAGTCGTATTTACTACGGCTTTTCCCCCTTCCTGAGATAGGAATACGGGAGAAACCAATATTTCCTTATCTCCACTATTTACCAGCCATAAAGAGAAATCCTTAAAGCCAGTCAAGCCAGAATAAGCTATTTCTTTATCTAAATTCTCACAGCCACTATCCTGACACTTATCGTTCCTTAGCATATGAAAACCTAATTGCTAAAGTTCCTTTCCGAAATAATTTCGTCTTCATCCTCATCCCTAGCCTCTGAAACATCCTCTGGTATCAAAATGTCTCCCAAAGGGATGTTTCTATCCGAAGCCTTAAGACTCTGTCCTAAGACAGCTATTTCCTTTACCTGCTCAGCTACTAGAGATTCCGAAAATTTTTTCTTGTGCCTCTTTATCACATCCTTCATTTTTCTACCTACTCTGTTCAATTTCTTTTCTTTTTCAATCTCACTATTAGCCATGTTTGTTTGCGAGTCACTACTCATAGATGACTCTAGCTTCAAATTGTGCAGCCTGCTGCTCCTCATCTAAGCTAATTTTTGATTCTAAATCTATTTCCGGAAGCCAGGGTATAGAGAAATCTCTTATCTTTTGAGAAATTAGACAAAAACGCAAAAATCTGCTTTGCAGATCTTGTACGCTGCCTACCACACTCAAACCCGCTTTCCCTAAAGCAGAAACTACGGATCTGTTATCCGCTTGCCAAATTCCTTGCATCAATAGTCGGACTTCCCTCCAATCATTGAGAATACGTATATCATCATGATATTTATTAAGGATTTTTTTTAGAATCATGATAATATATATAAATAAATGAAATCTATTATGACACTACCCGTGACAACTAGCAGCCACTTCAATAGTTTATAAATTATTATATGCTACTAACTCAATGTATCTTAGTGTGTGCAAGGTGTAATAGTTTGTAAGAGAAAAGAAAAGAAAGAACAAAGAAAACAAATAAATTTCTTTCTTAATAGCTAAACTTCACTTCTCATGCAACAAAACTTTTCCACTTATGTAGTGAAACTTCACCTCTCTCGGAACCTTAACACGTAAGATTTTCGTCGAGTGCCATTTTGTAACGCTGTACCCGGTTAGCTTGGCACACTCACACCTCTACCCTCGCCACAACGCTACAAGTACACCTGTGCAGCTCCAGCCTCTTTGATACGACCACCGTACCCTGGTGTCATAACCCAAAGTACCCCGCACAGCTGTAGATTTCTTTTTTTTTTTTTTTTTCCGATTTCACAAGGAGCCACTATATTGCCTCCTAAGAGCCACTACCGGCCTTGATTGAGGAGGGTATGAAGTGCACCTTGCGACTCAAATCACCAGATCGCGCAGCCACTAACTCCTGGTTCTGGTAGCCTCTAACCTTAACAGATGGTACTCACGGATAATGCCTTCGACCCCTAGCTTCCTTGCGTTCTTCTGTACCTGATGTCGGCGTCGGCCCCGGTCCTTCATCACCCTCAAGCCACCGAACGCACCAGCCACCCAAGACCCAAGGACAGATTTCCCGGTCAACAGGAAACGTTGGAGAGTAAGCCAACAACCCAAAACTCTAAATTTGCAGTGCTCTCACGTCAGTCAAGGTAACTTCCCGTAACAAAGCGGCGTAGCAAAACCAAATCGAATACTGACTAGCCCCGCTTTCTTTCTCTAGCTCAAGACCTTGGAAAGAGTCCCTACCAGCCCTTTGGTTGATCGCCTACCATCGATCAACGATTTTGGATCGGCTAATGAATCAACAATGCCCTCTTTTATTAAATTAAACATCCCTCATTCCTTACCAGAATAATATTTTGACCAGCAAGTCGTGCCGGCACCTCCATCGGTCAAAACTCCTTTAAAAATGGAGGCACCGTCACGAACTATTAACCCACCACCAACTAATAAGCCACACCTCTCATACCTAAGTCACGTCAGTGCCGCTTACCAAGTGCGTGCGCACGACCCATGGCCTGAGAGGCAATATCTAACCACGCCGACCACACACACAGGCACGCA
The DNA here is from genome assembly GCF_036245765.1 of Copidosoma floridanum. Classification (NCBI taxonomy): domain Eukaryota; kingdom Metazoa; phylum Arthropoda; class Insecta; order Hymenoptera; family Encyrtidae; genus Copidosoma; species Copidosoma floridanum. Next base: position 1,278,351 of record NW_028321881.1, read on the forward strand.
CATTTTCAACTTAGGGATTTACCACAGCCAGGCCACTGTGTGCTTATGCTCGACGCTGCAACTTCATCGCAATCCTCCCCCCTAAACAACAAATACTCTCTTTAATTTAAATCTTCTCAGTTACTTTCCAACAATAATAAAAAAAAATACTTTAGCCACTACTGGTTTGCGGATTCATACAAAAAAAATATACAAAAATGACTACTATCTCTCCTCAAGATTCCCTAATGGTCTCTTGGGAGCGCTATCCTCAACATCTGATTTCGCAAATCGGATGGGAGGCCTCTGGTCACCCGAAGGAGATAAAGAAGCTCCCTTCGTTGTAAGGCAGTTTGGGCAGTCACGTGGGGTTCAGGATCAAACCTACACGACTATGCCCCGGCGCAGGCGAATTTGAGGGCGAGTCTGGTCCGTATGTTTCAGACCGTTCTACTTCTTTGAAAGTAGAGGCGCCGTCACAAACCATAAACCCACCAGCAACGAATAAGCCACACCTTTTATGCGTAAGTCACGTCAACGCCGCTCACCAAGCGCGCGCGCACGACCCATGGCCTGAGAGGCAGTATTCGATTACGCCGAGCACATACAGAGGCATGCACATTTTCAACTTAGGGATTAACCACAGTTTGATAGTAATTTCCTAAGTTTTTTTTTGCGCTGAATCTAAATCCATTGGCTAAATTGCCCTATTAAGTCAGGATTTTCAGCAATTTTAAGCTAAATGTGCCAAAAAACATGTTTTTTGCCCTTTTGCGCGTTGAATATCTTAAAACTATAGAATGATAGGGAAAATTAGACGACGGGATCGTTTTAAGCATGCCAAAATCTACAGAAAACTATACTGAAAGCGTGAAATTAAAAAAAACTTTTTTTGTTATACTGAAAAGAAAAACTTCTTGGCGCTAACTCGACAATTTTTATTAACACATGATATCATCGTTGCACCTCATTTTTTAATAATTTAAATCAATAAAATTTATGTATTTGATGGTAATAAAGTCACCTATTACGAGCACATACAGTTATGCTATGGAAATTTAAAATGGTGGACACAAAATGGCGTTTAATAACATAGGAAAGTAATTGTTTTCGACTGTAAGAAGCACGGATTTCATTCTTTTGCTAAGGTCATTAGAAAAATGTAATACATTCTAAGTGACAAGAAACAAATTTCAAAAGAGTTGCCATTTTGTGTCCACCATTTTGAATTATCATAGCATAACTACATTTGCTCGTAATGGGTGACTTTATCAACATTAATCACATGAATTTTGTTGATTTAAATTATTAAAAAAATGAGGTGATACGATGATATCATGTGTTAATAAGAATCATCAATTTTGCGCCAAGAAATTTTTCTTTTCAGTATTACAAAAAAAGTTTTTTTAAATTTCACGCTTTTGATATAATTTTCTGTAGATTTTGGCATGCTGAAAACGATCCTGTTGTTTGATTTGCCCTATTATTTTATAGTTTTGAGATATTCAACGCGCAAATGGGCAAAAAACACGCTTTTTGTAACTTTTAGGTTAGAATTGCTCAAAGTCCTAACGTGATAGGGCAATTTAGCCAAGGGATTCAGATTCAGTGCGAGAAACTACTTAGAATACGACTATTAAATTTAATAGAAAAACAAATAACCCATTCTTTGCAGGCCTGTGTAAATAATTGCTTCCACAGTTCTCCATATTTCTCAATATTTTCAAAATTAAAAAAAAACTTTTTTGTCCAATGCAAATGCAATAATTAATTTTTAATGTACTTTATTTATTTTTTTTTTTATTAGCGATTAAAGCTATTTTTAAACTTAATGACGTTCTTCACATCGACGGCTCGTACAAAAAGAATCACACTGCAGATATGTACGAAAACTATAACATCTAAGAGCTTCTCACGAAGTCTATGACGGTTTACGAAGTCTGGCGAAGACCAATTTACACACTCGCGCTCCACCGAAGACAATCACGCATAGCAACACTCTTACGAAAGAAAGCATAGTATGCGTAGTCGGACGAAAAATATCACAGCTAAGTGCAATATGACGAAAACAATCACGGCTTACCATACTCCGACGAAGAAAATCACACCTCCTAAAGTCTAACGAAAAATATCAAGACTTACTACGCTCTAACGAAAACTATTACGGATAGCAACACTCTTACGAAATATATCACAGTTCGTAGAGTTAAACAAAAAATATCACTATTAACTGCTATCCAACGAAGACCATCACGGTATCTTTTAGCCAACCGAAAAGCCTTACAACTCGTCTAGTTGAACAAAATAGAGCACGTCTTACTACGCTTCAAGGAAGAAAGACATATCAATATTGAAGATATTCTTTGCCATTATTATAAATGTTATGTTAAAAGGGTACAATTAAATGTTGAACCTGCCAGTTATTCAATGGGAAATCTACAAATCAACTCGCTAAACAGCACACCCCACAGGTAATCTATTTTTATAAAGAAAACGTTATTTTTACCTAATATTTAGAGGTATACTTACATAAATTTCAAAATATATACAAATATAAGCAACTAAATTAATTTATCGATGAGTAAGTATAAATGCAAGTAATTCAAAATTAAAATACAAGGTGACATTTTTTTCATTGCTGCGCATGACAATTTTTTGACAAACTAGTCGTTTTAACTAAAAAAAAAAAATAAAATAAAGTTGCCTGTGCATACTTGTCTTTTATAGAAATTTTGCTAAATTAAATAACTCACATTAGAACAAAAAAATAATCTTAAAATAATTTTGAGAACCTAGTACAATCAAAATTTTTTTTTTGCAGAATTACTCTTTCACACTTCTTTCGTTTTACTCTTTCTTCGTTTTTTTTTGGGACATTTTGGTTTTAATTCATTGTTTATGTAATAATAAACAATGTGTATCATTTTCAGCGGGGCCTTCGATCTGGTTTGTGGCCCTTCGAACTGTTCGGCCCCTCATGGCATCCTTACAGAGTCTGAGAATTAAAAGAACTGCCACGGGCTTTGAGAGAATCATTATACAACTGGAATTGTCACGCATTACATCAAAACGTGACTTTACCATTGCGCATTATATCATGTTCATACCGTAGTTGAATCATATATATTGATAGACTGCATTAAACATTTTTATGAGCTCTAAGTTTTTACTGTTATGTATTTTTTTTGCAATTTTTGAAAAAAAAAATTTAGGGCTGTTTTATAGAAATACATATATTATTGATATTGATAACCTTAACAAATTATTGAAAAGAAAATTTAAGCTGTCTTTTGCTTTCCGACGTCATGAAAAATAAAAATTTCTGAATAAAACCCTAGCTTGTAAGGCAATTTTTTTTTTTTTACAACTAAACCAACAATTTTTTTCCCGTTAAGAGTTTTAAGACTTTTTTTGTATGTATTTCTACATTCAACAAAAAATGAATATACAGTATGCAAAGTTATTAAGAAACTTTTGTTCTACCTACAAAATCCTTTCGGCTTAATACGCGTTAATTTAATTTTAATGCTGCAGTTAGCACTGCCTCATTCGCGCCAATACTTTGCGCAGCAGTATAGATTCCGCCACCATGTGTCTTTCTTCACAGACGATGAAAATTTTTGTTGTGTGTGAGCTTCTACAACTCTCGCCAACTTTGCGTGGACTCATCAACAAGGACGTTGGAAAAAGGGATAAGAGGATTGAATGGTTTTTATCATTTGATATTTTTATCTAAATGTGATTAAAAAAGAGTACTGTATCCAGTGTGTTATTAAAAGTTTTAAAAAATGGATAAAGAGTGCCATGACTGTAAGTGTAAATATCAATATCCGTGTTGTCTAGAAAACTCTATGTAGTGTTGTAAACGTAAACAAATTTAATATTGAAAACCTTAAACTTACAGTTACTCAAGTGTAAAAAGCAAATCAATCTACTTAAAACTATTACGCGAATCAATAACAGATTGCACGTGTTTTTAACTTCAATTTTTTGAGTAAATCATAAATAATCACCGGTAAAAACTGGTTCAGTTTAATAAACTGTAAGCACAAGTACACAATGAACTTGGTATGTAGTAAAGGTCTCCGTAATTAAAAAAAAGTGGCATTCTCGGAACTCTTAGAAGTTTCTTATTATTTCATGTATGTATAAATAATAGTGAATCTCATAATATAAAAAAACGTAAACATTGCCACGAGAAAGAAAACAAGGAGAAGCAAGCTCGCGAGTGCAGTATGTGAAGTTTGTGTTGTAGAGCACTTTAAAATATAGAAAAGATTATTCTAAATAACTTGCTAAGTGAATACGAGAAAACCGTCACGGTGGTATATTGATCGAGTTACAGCTTTGTCGATTATTAAAGTTAAGCAGCATAATATAGCGCGGGTGACAATAATGCCCTGACCTTTTATCAATAATATTTCGTTTTTAATTTTAAGTTATCTTGCTATCTAACGAATCATGTAATTAGTTTCATTAAATTTTATAAAAAGTAGAAAGACTTCGGCCATATGACAAAATCTTTTAGATATAAATATCATACTACTTTCACTTTTTTTATCAATTTAAAAATATTATTATATATTTTAATGATGCTATCGTAAAATTTAATTATATTGTGATTATTGTATTACTTGTCCAATAAATTTTCTAAGATGAAACATAATGTTTCGGATTTCAGCCTTTGCGTTTAAAAAATATTTCACAAACAAATAGTACAATGAAAATTTTTTATTTGTTTTATAGTTTTTTAGAGGTAGGGCATACTCAGTCAGAGGTCGACTCCATGCATGCCCGCATAGAAAACCATGTCAAAGCAACATCCATATTTACTCAAAAAGAGTGGGCTGAACAAATACGTACAAGTAAAAAAAAAAGAGCCATCTTACACAGTAAAAGAAATTCAACAAAGTGAGATCTACAATTTTGACCCTTTAGCCGATCTATTTAATTGGAAAACAGCTAAAATTGGTAGTATCCGTGAAATTAGAGTGATTCCAAATAGTACCGTAGTTTTTGTAAAGTTTGACTTTTTTAATGACCCAAAAAAAATGAATATTATGAAGCGAAATAAAAATATCAATGATATTTTCTTGCATACAGTGGAACAAGCCTATCAAAAGAAAATCCCGTTAAAGAAAAAAAAGGTTTCTGATTTAAATAAAATGCTTGAAAAGGGTCTTATTCCGTTAAAAAGTAAGAAAGATTTCCAAGAAGCCATGAAAATATGAATTTAAAAAATGTGAAAAAAAATTTCGTGTCTGCATAATAATTATATACAGATACTGTATGTTTTTATGTACAAAAGAATAATAAATAATATTTTCTATACAATATTACAAATATTTATTATTTATTCAACAAGGAAGAATTATTTAAAAAAAAGTTGCTTCGAAATATTTAGATGTTCACAAGCAAATAAGTACTTTTATTAAAACCTTTCTGACGTAAAATAACATTATGAGATTTTTGTGAAACAAAAAGTTTTAAAACAAAGTTTCTTAATCTTTTATAAGCAATTTCATTAATCTTAAGAAGAATTTATCGTCTGCAGAGTCCAGTAATAATAAATGTTCAGTTTAAAGTGTCATAATATATAAAATAAAAATACTTTATCGATAAGATTTAATCGATAAATTTAATGCGCAATTCAATTATTAACTAAAACTAATTTTAATTAACAATAAAATAAAATTATTAAAAAAAACTATTTAATTTAAACCTGAATTAAATTGCCATTTAAATAACAAGTAAATGAAACGAAAATTTAACGTTTTATTGCCATTTACGGATTAAGATTGACTTAAATTATTCGAAACCTTCGGTATAATATAAAATTTGCATCGCCTGCTATTGCATATGCTGACTATTATTGTGTAACGTTTTGCTTTGTGCGAATTAGCAAATCTGAAAATCTATACACGTGTGCTTGATATGTGAAAGAGTAATTCTGTAAAAAAGAAATTTTGATAGTACTAGGTTCTCAAAATTATTTCAAGATTATTTTTTTGTTCTAATGTGAGTTATTTAATTTAGCAAAATTTCTTTAAAAGACAAGTACGCACAGGCAACTTTACTTTATTTTTTTTTTTAGTTAAAACGACTAGTTTGTCAAAAAATTGTCATGCGCAGCAATTAAAAAAATGTCACCTTGTATTTTAATTTTAAATTACTCGCATTAATACTCACTCATCGATAAATTAATTTAGTTGCTTATATTTGTATATATTTTAAAATTTATGTAAGCATACTTCTAAATATTAGGTAAAAATAACGTTTTCTTTATAAAAATAGATTACCTATGGGGTGTGCTGTTTAGCGAGTTGATTCGTAGATTTCCCATTGAATAACTGGCAGGTTCAACATTTAATTGTACCCTTTTAACATAACATTTATAATAATGGCAAAGAATATCTTCAATATTGATATGTCTTTCTTCCTTGAAGCGTAGTAAGACGTGCTCTATTTTTTGTTTAACTAGACGAGTTGTAAAGCTTTTCGGTTGGCTAAAAGATACCGTGATGGTCTTCGTTGGATAGCAGTTAGTAGTGATATTTTTTGTTTAACTCTACGAACTGTGATATATTTCGTAAGAGTGTTGCTATCCGTAATAGTTTTTGTTAGAGCGTAGTAAGTCTTGATATTTTTCGTTAGACTTTAGGAGGTGTGATTTTCTTCGTCGGAGTATGGTGAGCCGTGATTGTTTTCGTCATATTGCACTTAGCTGTGATATTTTTTGTCCGACTACGCATACTATGCTTTCTTTCGTAAGAGTGTTGCTATGCGTGATTGTCTTCGGTGGAGCGCGAGTGTGTAAATTGGTCTTCGCCAGACTTCGTAAACCGTTATAGCCTTCGTGAGAAACCTGAAGTTGGTATTTTTTTCGTTCAACTAAATGAGATGTGTTTTTCTTTGTCGAAGCCAAATTTACTGTGATTTTCTTCGTACGAGCCGTCGACATAGTTAGTAGGAAAAAAGTTCAGAGAAGTAAGAGGGACGCCAACGTGTGCAGTAAAGCTAGCTATTGTTTTTCTCATGTAGATGTTGGTACATAAATACTTTTAAACATACTTCATCCTTTCGTTCTAAATTCATCCAAAAACACACTTGTGAATCTATTGACAAATATGATAGGTTTGTCCAAAAGTTATCTTTTGTACCCAAAAATTTGCAAATTCCTACAACTCATATAAATGCCACTTTTTTTATAAGGTTACTTGTCAAATATTGGTCTTTTGAAATTAAACATAAATAAAATAATGGAACAGTTAAAAAGCCAAAATTATTGTAGGTGTTATTTTTGGTATCCAAATAAACGTTTGACAATAGAGCAATATCTGTCAAGAAACTCTATGTGTGATGAATGTCCTGAAAAGATATTCAATGTTATGTTTTCAACGAAGTCGCAGCGTCGAGCACTTGCATACAGCAGCCTGGCTGTAGATTTTGGCATGCTAAAAACGATCCCGTTGTCCGATTTTCCCTATCATTCTATAGTTTTGAGATATTCAACGCGCAAAAGGGCAAAAAACACGCTTTTTGGCACTTTTAGGTTAAAATTGCTGAAAATCCTGACTTGATAGGGCAATTTAGCCAATGGATTTGGACTCAGAGCAAAAAAATACTTAGGATATGACTACTGAACTGCAAAGAAAAAAATCTTGCAGACCTGTGTTATTTACTGAAGAAGTGAAAAATGATATACGAAGTATTAAGTATTTATTTATACAATAAAAAGGTGCTCTGCAAAAATATAGTTATGTCAAAGTTTTCTGAGAAAAAATTACAATATATTTTATACTGTGAATCTTTTAGAGCTACTAGCTGGCATAACCTGCAAAGATGCAGAATCTCTGGCTTTGAAAATCAAAACAAACTTTGTATATGTAGCACGTATCGCAAATATTACCTTCTGCGACACGAGGCCAATAGTTCTCGTTTTTCCCTGAGGTGCTGCTTCAAAATTGTGTACATAGCGAATACAAGATGCCTAAATGATTAAAGAAAAAGTTCTTATTTATAACTTATAACAAACACTTGTGTAGGTTTATTGTTAATATTTGTTCTACTCTGTCTTAGTATTTAAGCAGGCTGATGAGCTCAAGTAATTAATATTGCAGATCCCACACTATCCTGATATTTGATCTTAGTAGGGAAAAAAAAAGATAATATCTCAAATATTTTCATACCAATTTTACGTTAAAACAGAGAAAAGCTGAGAGGAGCTATTAGTAATAAATAGTTATACATATCTGTTATTCGAAAATAGTCCAGTAACTATTGAGACATACATTTAACATTTAAAAATACATAATTCATTGTAATACTTAAATGAAAATTTTAAGTGACTGACGAACTGCTTGTTAAGATAAAGATGCCTGAAAATATAATAAAAGTGTGAAAGTAAAATTAATTAATAGTCTTGTTCCCCTTAATATTGCGTAAAAAGGAGTGTATGATGCTGGCCAACATGTTAAATTGAAGAGACTAGCCTTAATTACAAAAATAAATGCTAGCAAGGTAAAGATTACACTAAGCCTTACAAATTATTATGAATTTTTCAAGGCCGTTAAAAGTGTGATAAGAATGGAATTGGGTAATCAAGCCTTACATATATCCTATTAAATAAAAACACCATACCTTTAGGAGCAGTGGTAATCGGTGACATGAAAGCTTTTACTCTTAAACATCAAAATGATTTGCTTTGCTTGTCGATCAAAAGTTTGTTAATCTAACTACTAACAAACGAGATTTTGTATAAGAGTCATTTTTGAAAAACAATAAATTTTTTTGTTCATTAATGAGCAATGAACCTGTGCCTTTTTGCAGAGGAATAAGCTTTTTAACAATGTAAGGAAACCTCTTATTTTAGTGCTCTTCAAGCAGTAAATGACTACGGAAACAGTGTCAAGCGTAAAAAATTCAACTCGAGATGTCATCTGGAGTAATAAGAATATTGACAGTTTTTTCCTATTGCTGTTGCTGTGTCGGTTAACGCCATAGTGCTACGGCTGTATGTACACACATGGTGTGTGCTACCATTTTATGTGTGTTAACTAGCTCCTATTATTTTTTGTGTTACTAAACTATTTTACTTTTTATCACGAACAATCACATACAGAAGTGTTAAATGCTTTGATACTAATCTTGTGATTCTGTTCTCTTTGAAAAAAGCGTCGCAATTATTTCTCTTTTGGTTATAAGCAGCACAAAAATGGTACGTTAATTAAAGATTTTACAGAGTATCTTAATCATCTAAAACGCAGTAGTCGATGACAACGAACCTAATCACAAAGAACATTAGTACGTGATGTTCATGATCACACTTTTTCCTACTGGGCGTTGCTTCTTTTTTACGTGCCGAATGTGAATGACTCTTATTATAAGCAGTTGCTCTAATTATATCGTGTAGCGCAAGATAATTAAAATCAAAACCACGTACTGATATTTAAAAAGATGCTTTTTAACTTAAATATGCATTATTGTTTTATTAAGATGGTATATTCAAGTCGTTCATTAGAATCTGACTTAGACAGGAAAAAAAAGAGAATTTCTAATCTAAAAGTACTTAGGCTGAAAGACAACAGATAACAAGTTAACTGTGTCTGCGAAATTCTTTACAGTACAAAGCAGTCTATCAATAATTAGTGGATAAAAGTGGTTATTCACAAATTGATAAAATTGCCAAAAAAATTTTACCTGTCTCTTTCAATAAATAATGCACTTTATTTGAGCCTTCCATTTTGTGGAGCCATTAGTACAAGCTGCTTATTAGTAGCAAGCCATTAGTAGCAAGGCATTAGTACAAAACTACTCTATATTTGAAAAACTGTAAAAGTTGTCTTTTACATTTTCATTAAGAAATGAAAGGAATACAGATTGATAAGGAGGTGCGTCGCAAAAATGATCATTTTTTATCCCGATAAAGACATTTTTTTAGTACAAGGCTACCATACGGCAAAGTCACGCGTGCCCTTATTTTAAGACTTTCCCGTAATGCACCTCGCCTTGCTCATTTTTTCCTTTTCTTGTTTCTAAGGCTCCTTGTTCTAAAAAATGCAAGGAAAAGAAGCATAGAGCATCGCATGTACTTCTGTAAGTCACACATCCAAGGTTGTGACGTCGTTGCCCTTGATGATGCTAATTTTTTAATTTATACAGTCTGTAGACATGTATGCATGTGTGTGTTTGTGTGAACTGTGCTGTATTATATTGTTTGTGTTGTTCGTGCAGTTTAATACTTCGCACTTATTCTTTTATTCAGTTTTGGAAAACTACTGTTCTCTTTACAAGAAGACTTTTGCTATTTTCATCATTTAGTATTTCCTCATTGTGTGCTCGGTGAATAACAATATTAATTGTGTATGCGCTTGGGCCTTGTACTACAATTATGTTTAAAATTGCCGTGAATTTAAAATTTGCTTAATACTACTTTTGAGTGAGTGTCTTTTCATGTGCAACATACTACATTTGGAATTTTACATAACGTTATTTTACATAAAGTTTAGTTCTATAGCGTAGCAAAAGTTTATCTCTTTATTTCTTTATCACGAAAAAAAAATTTCATAGAAATTTTTTATCATTCAGTGTTAAGGGAGAAAAAAATCGTATCTTGTTTTGGTTCCATTCTCGTTTTCGTTTTTTTGTAAGCTTTAATTATGTATCGTGACCCACGGCAAATATTTCATGTGCCTAGAGTACTGTAATAATAATTGCCACTCTGCTAGGGGTTATACTGTTGGTGAGATCTGAACTGCAGGCAACTCTCGTGTCTCTTCCAGAGTTCTTTGTTTTTCTGTAATCATTGTGTAACACATTAGGAATAGGGCTCCCAAATAAAAAAGACAATTATACGCAAGAAAAAAAGTCCTATTTCTGCAATTATGAACTCTGACGTAGGATATAAAGGCCACATTTAATTTGTAACTATTTTTCATGTTTGTAAAGTTTTTGAAAGCTCACGCGCCTTTTTTTATTAATTTTCTTTAATATAATCTTACCAGCTAGTTAATTAGTTCTGAAGTGCCCTTGCATATCATTAGGATTAAATATTCTGTTTGACAAAAGCGTCTAGACAACATCTGAGATTCCTTTATCTTTTGACGTTTAATTTAATTCTTACATAATCTCATTGATATCTATAGGAGTCATTAAAAAGTAGATAGTATTTGGCCTGTCTTCTATATTTAATAAAGCTGCTATGCATACATTCATTTTGTGAGCAGCACAGCCAGTATTAAAATGTAAAACGCCCATGCGTGTTAATGAAATTATTCCATGGTTTAAGCTGGAATCAGGGCTTGTATATGTCTCGCAGCTCAACTATTTGAACTGAACATTCTTTCTAATTGCTTGTACTGTGTTATGCCTTATCACTTTTGTTAGTACTATATGTTCGATAATTTTTTTTACTACTTTATAATTTTTAATTGACAAAGTTTTTCGCACTCCAGCAATTTTCACTCTAAAAATAAGCGCGACGTTTCTATAAAAAATATACAGAGCGCAATTTGGATAGAAAGAGGTCAATGTATAATAATTTAAGACAATTTATATTGTTATACACTGAGCGTGCGATGCTAGAAAACTGAATGATAAGAAAAGTAAGCATATTCTTGTAAAGTAATCACTGGCTCCCTACGATAGAGTAAAAAAATAAGTCTAAAATACTTAACTACACAAACAACAGAAATATCAGAATACAGCCCAGTACGCGCATACACAAATACAATATCTAAAGCAAACAACACTACGTGAAGCTCTAATTTTGAAAGTTAACTACTACTATTGTCGTTCTTTTTTTATGCGTTGTATCTTCTATAAGACTTATTTATTTGTTAGGATCAAAAATATTTTCTCAGTTTGGTCAAAATATTAGATAGTTTCCAAGCACATTACTTCTACGTATCTCTTTGTAACAATATAAAGAGGCCTTGCTTGTCAAAATTTTTTATAAAATTGTAGATCAACCCTTAAATGACCTAATAATTGCAAATTATTAGAAAGACAGAGATGTAGAATAATTTTTTTCAGACTTTTAAAATTAGGCAGCAGAATTCAGACGTATATGATAGCACGGTGCCATGCCTTGTCGGCATGAACTTACATGTAATGTCATAACTCTACTTTATAGTTCCTTACGCTCCCATAATACTTTTTCTCTAATAAACATAATCATATAGTAACGTAGAAGTACGTTTATTATTAACATTTATTAAGACACTGTACTTGATATTTTGTGTAGAATTATTTATTTGCATGAGCACGTGTATAGGTTATATTATATGTGCATACTCTTATATATGCATACGCAGTTTGCTCTATGCAAAGCAAATTTTACCTACTGTTGCAATGTATACATGGTGTCTTTATTAGAATGCAAGAAGTGTATTGAAAGAGTAGATAGGAAAGTGTAGGGAAAAAGAAGGAAAATGGTTTTGTCCTCGATGACTAGCCAAACTTCATCAATATGGAATTCGAGTGATCAAGCCACAGACGAACACAAGAAACACTTGCACTGATACATATTATTATAACAAAGGAAAGTTTGACATAGTTAATTGGGAGACTGTCATGTATCTTCTAACACATGCCTATAATTAATAATTTGATTGAATCTCGTGAAATCACTTGCTGAATTGTTTATAAGAATCTTATTAATAAAAAGAGTATACTTGGCATTTTGAGCAAAATTATCTGTTGGCGTTTGTAAGTATGCGAATTATATTGCATTCATACATGTCCACGTACTTTTCTTTATAAATAGCAAAAGTAATCGACTGTTAAGGTTTATACTTGGTACTTTTATTATAAAACGTGTAGTGCATTTAAAAAGAAAATTAGAAACAGGAGAAAAAAAGGAGGCAATATGTTCAAGCATGCGCGTATTGCGTACAGATTCACACAGATGAATAGTTCTGCTCTAAATTTGGAGTCTAGTGTATTAATGAATGTCATTTTTAAAAATAAATAAACAAGTTGTTTTTTAAACTCAGATAAATCAAATTATCATAGGAATAGGATGGGAAATACATGCCAGTTTTCAAACTTACATTGTCAATATTGCCAACATTAGAATAATATGTATCAGTGCAAGTGTTACTTGTGTTTATCTGTGCACGGAAAGACTTTTTCATTAAAAATCTCCAACCACGATTTTTAACATTAAGCAATTAACTTATTTGATTGTATTAATGTCAGGTCAGTAACTTTTCACGTCAGTCTAGTAATTTAAACTTCTAGCCTCACATTATTTACGACAAAATTCATGCTAAATATGTTTGTCTAACGATAGCAGTATGTGTATTTAGTGGCTATTGTAGGTGTTTTTCGTCTACCAATAGTAGCCTCGAAAAGTTAGTAGCATGCACAAACAGTACGCAAAATTTGCCACTAACTATGCATACTGTACATACACACACGCGTGAAAGTAGATCATCGTGCTACATTTCTTTCTTTATATACGTGAGGGGTTATTAATGATGAGCAAACCTGAACCTTCTTCTTTATCTACTAAATTTTAATTATAAGTTATCGTAATAAGTGCATATATTCAAGACGATCGGGCGTAGTAAGAAGTACAAACATAACGTTCTAACCTACAAAAGAGTATCAACAAAGCAAAAATGTATATATATATATATATATATATATATATATATATATATATATATATATATACATACATAAACTCATGACGCACAAGTGCTCAAAGACTCTATTGCGCATGTGATATTTTGCATTGTTGGAAGAAATTCTTGGTAGGCGAAAAACACTTACCAGGCACTGACTTTACTCTGACTCGTGGTAGTAAAATATTTATAATAACTCATACATTTTTGTATAAGTCTCATCCTGTCGTAATATGGGTAAAATACCCTTACTACGATTTCAAAAGCTCATAACGGCTTGTGGTAGGGGATTTTCAGTGAAAAAGGTCTTTCCGTGTGGCAGGAAGGCTAGTACGTCAGACTGATAAGTTCCAGCTAGCAATCAAAGACAAAATGACTCCTTTTTTTACAATCCCTTGTTTTTTTTTAAACGCAATCCAAACTCTAGTATTATGAAGGCACAAAGCATGAATCTTAACAGTAGGTTAAACTTGTTTATGATAAAGAAAGGTGCGAATGCATGTATGAGTTATATTCTGCATTCTATAATAGAATCTTAACAGTAGGTTTGATCTGTTGGAGATGGAAAAAAGTGCGTGTAAATAAACAGGTATAATACAATTTGCTTACATACACAAGAAAACAGAAAAATCTGCTTAAAATATTGAGTATAGTATCTTAATTGATGTTTTTTTTTTCTTATAATAAGTAAGCAAGTGGTTTCAAGAAATAAGATTAATTAATTCATGTTTTTTTTTTGATTTCTTACAACAGTAAGTATAGCCTTCCAGGTTTCTTTGTCTTTTTCTACCTATTCGTGCTCCCGCACTTCTCAGCTTTTTTTCCTTGAGCATTCCATGGTCTACCCACAGCTTATCAACACTCCTGTGCCACTAAAAAGGAAATAATTATTGTTCTGTCTCACCAGTTAATTAAGATGTTTTTGCTTCCTCTCCTGGTAGTCCAATGGACATACCAATCCTACGTTTTTCGTCTCTTCGTACGCCTTATCCATTACTCTTGAAATTGTATAAGTTGCATAATCATTTTATTATGTGATACGTCACACACACCTCATTATTTTTTTGCAGTATTTCTACCTTTTCTTACAACAACCAACCCTATGTATTTTCTACGTATATTAGTTAAATTTTTACTAATATTTTGGTGTGTTATTAAGCTGGAATTTGTAGCATAGTGTGTTAGAATAAAAATTTTTCTTATTCTATTTGTAAATTCATGGCTTTATTGTAAGCTTTCAAAAAAATATTGCTAAACTAACAATTGATAATTTTCATGAAAGAAAATTCTTTAGGCAATGTCAACTTTTTTAGGTAATAATGATGAAATTTTTAGACAATAATAATGAAAAATTCTCACCCACTTGAAAATACTTTTAAAAATCATTTTTTTTCAATATATAGATAAAGGTGACAATACTATTAGTTTTCCGAACTAAAGTGATTCAGCAAGCTTCGAAATGTGGTCTGTGATGTGCTATGCAGTCACAACATGCAAGACAACAGTCTACGGAGAAAATTCTTGTAACCAACCAAGTACCTTTTAGAGTTCTTACATCTAGTAAATATTTAATTTATTTCTTTAAGAACGTTTAATAAGCAAAAACTGAATATGCTGTTTGATATTTTAATTTATTTATATTTAAAAATCTTTATTTTAAATAATTTGCTAGAGTCACAGATAATTTATCATTAATTGAATAATAACACGGTTGACCACATTTAATTAAGGGCCATAATCTGACAATAGTTAAGGTTAGCCTTGGTAGCCGTGTATAAAAATGAATTTTTATTTATACTAATTAATTTCATTGTAAAACTAGTGCATTATGTAGAAGTCGGAGCTATCTGTTTCAGCACTACGTAACGAGAGACAAGATATAAGGAAGAAAGACAGCTGACTATGATAAATAACTAAGTTAACACCAAGCCACTTATGCCAGATTATGCGTCATCGGATAAATTTGCTGGTGCATCTGAATGAAGAGTAGCCAAAGATGTAGAAGAGAAATAATAATTGAAGATTTTATGTGTACCTACGTCACTTTGGTCTAAATGGCAAAATGATAATGTAAGCAAAAAAGTTAAATTTCAATAAATAGTGTAAAAGGTATATACAAAATTAATATAGCCAAATTACTTTTTACTTAAACAGAGGAAGCATGATCATGAATAGTATTTTGAATGTGCTCATAAAAGTTGCTACTTAATAGTTAAAATGAGCTTACTCATAAAACTAAGTCTTCCTTTTATGTAATGGACGTAGAATATGAAATAAAATCATAGAATTAAATTAATACAATTTTACACTATTACAAAATTACAGACGATTGTCACCATATTTACATGCTTTTATCTATTAAATAGTTAAGTAAACTTGCTAGTTTATGTATGTACAATTTCACAGACTCATAGGCAGACATACGAAACTGTTAAAAATAGTGTGCGTGAGCAATCAGTAATCTCAAGCAGAAGGACAATATTTAATTTAGTCTTTTTCTACAAATACTTATAGTGGGCCCTATCAGAGGTACACTTAGTATGGATCACTTTGATAACAAATAGCAGAAAATTTAAAGTGCAAGAGCCGAGGACAGAAAGGAGCGCTAGTGCACGATCCTACTCGCTATGCCTTAACAACGTTGAGTTACCATATCCATATATTTCCATTAAAAAAACTAAAAAATTTTTGAAAATGCGTTGTGTCGTGGGGTAAATGTCTAAGGTCTCGTTATAAAACTAAAGTATACTGTATAGTGAATTGAAACGAAAACTTAAAATGTATTTAATAAATACAATTTCAGGCTTCAAGAAACTGACGCAGAAAATTTATCGAGATTGGAACAGCAGCCTCAAAATCGACAACTAAAGAATTCATTACGTGAGAGATAAGCTTTTTATTTTACCCTCACAGTTATCTCTTAAATCTTTAAAAATCTAAGTTCAAGTTCTTAAATAAGAAGAAAATATATTTGTATTTTTGTAGCAATAAAAGATGTGGAGATTAAGCTCCAGGACCTTGTTGCTCTGGTAATAAAGTTGTGAGATAAGAGAAAACAAATTTTTTCTAATACATATTTATGGGAGTTTAAGATCCTAACATCTTTAAAAAATAGCACTTTTCATAAATTACATGGGAGAAACTGCAAATCAACCGCTCCTTATGGGTAACGATTATTTTATGGCATAAGGAACGCAAGGTACTTTTCAGGATAATTATATGTTTTTTAATTTTTACAGTTTATTATTTGACCAAGTAAACTGTATGGATTGTGAGCGAATACGGTCTTAGTAAGAAGATTTTTGTTTTGAGAAGTGACAGGAATTAATGTAAAATTTCTAACGAAAAACGTTTCTTATTACATGTCAACACACTATGGTATTCCATTGAGTAAGTCTCGGGCGAAGCCGAGACGGGGGGCTGCTAGTATGTTAATAAAAAGTTGTTATGAAATTTAGAATATAATTATAAGAATAACTTTTAGTGTGACTGTTTAACTTTTATTTACACATTCTTTAATAGTTCTGAAGTATCAACTAATTATGATTTTCATCAAACAAAGAATGTTTCTGATAATGTACTACGGAGCATTTTTTGGGACTTAAAATTTGTTTTCATTACTATATGCATTTTCTTAAATAGTTATAAAAAGCAAACATAAGAATATGTCATACACAACATGGGTTTTTATAAGAGTTAATAATTTCAAATACTTATAAACCTTTTGAATGTGCGGGTTCTGAGGAACACGGTGAATTATTATATTGTAGTTGGAATCCTATTTCTCGGGCTTCATTTTCTTCTTGTGCTTGCTGTCGTCGTAATGCTACCTGAAAATATTTTTTTTAAGTTACCTTTTGCTGTGAAGTCTTAAGAAGTATACGATTTTGTTCTTTATATTTAACATTCTTAGTAAAAATAAATAAACATCTTGTTTTTATCAGAGTTTTTGTTCCGTGGAAAGAAGTAGAGAGTCATATTTATATCTTTATTATGTAATCCAACTTTTTCCAAGTTAGAAATCTATTAAAATTATCGACATTATATTCAGAGTTAATTGTCATGGCAATATCAAAAACTTAAAACTGTTTTTTTAAGCTTATATTGAATGTTTTAAATTCGTTCTATGTCTTAAGCCTGATAAAGACTCTTGTTTATTCCATTGTCAGAAACGCCCGGGCTTTAATACTTAAAAAGCCTTACAAGTAAGCGGTTTTTGTAAAGATTAAAACATTGTTTATTATCACTGGGTCTTACAACTCAGTGCAACGTTTAAGACACTGTTACATAATAAATCAGACTTTTTTGATAGCTTTTCTGCAGCCAAATAAGACATAATCTCATGCCTTAATAGATCAATAGCAAATGAATACAGTCAAGTCTGAAAGAAGAAGCTAGAACCAAACAAGTTACTAATATTTGTAGATTTTGCCAAAAACTACGTCTTCAAAGTACAGAACGCAGTATAGTATCGTGAGAGGAGCGAAAAGCATCAGGTCCTCCACCATGTGAGTTGTAAACATTCATAAGCATTGAGTGTATCTATGTCCTGCGTATCTCCTCTCCTTTTATACCCCAGCGCTCAGGTTCTCGATTGTGCCTGAGCGCCAGGAAAGAGAAGGAGACGAGAAATGCTGTACATAGATACACTCAATGCTTACGAGTATACATGAATTACCTGGTGGAGGATCTGACACTCTCCACTTCCCTCTCCTTACTAAATACATGTACATGCTTTATCTTCCTCCTCCGTCTCTCTGATTTGGTCAAGCACAGGATAAAGGTCACTTGTAAGTGATCATAAACCACCCCCCTTGACGCAATATAGTGTCAAAAAAAAGAGGGCATGAAAATAAAAATCAACAAAATATCACGATATAGAAAAGCCGACTCTTGGTGGAGTTAATCTTATGCCAATTTTCTTGTGTAAATCAATGTTATAATTATTAATAACAGCTTCATTTTAAATTGCTTATACAAATTCAGTTTTTGAGAGTATAAATTCAAATCCAAACTGATTGGAAATCAACAATACAATTATAAAAATAAAAAAAACTTGTATGTAATGTATGTCACGAAAGCTCACCCACTTAAGAGTATTATTGAGTCATAAAAACACTTGAACATTTTTAATTATTAACTTTAAATAAAACACCATACTGTTTAGTTTGTGAAGTAAGAGTAGCACGTCTCAATTTTATCATTGATTGGTAGTCTTATGACCTTCACAATGGGATGTTTGAGGATCGACTTTGTAGTACGATTAGTAACTACCCTGACATATTTGTCTTTTCCCGTGTGAACTGCAGTTATGACTCCAAGTGGCCACTGTTCTGAAGGTGTAACTTCGTCCTTGATGAAGACTACATCTTCATGCTGCAAATTGGGTTGGGGTTTCAGCTTTTTGTTAGTCTGTTGTTATTGATGCATTCCTTTCTTTCTCCATAATCTTCAAAAGGACTGTTGCATTGATATAATTTGCTTCAATTGACTTACAAAATTGACTGGCTTGGCATGAGGCTGGTATGGTTCTGGAAAAAGCAAGTCAAAAGACCCTACAAGAAAGTGAGCTGGAGTTAGAGCTGTCGCTTGGGTAGGATCTTCTTGAATGGGGCACAAAGGTCGTGAGTTGGGGCAAGCATCAATTTTGGAAGCCAAAGTAGTCAACTTTTAAAAGTTTAATGTTGTTTCACCAAAAACTCTTTTGAAATGATGTTTAAAGCGCTTAATAGCAGATTTCCAGAAACCTACGTGATTAAGAGCTCGGGGAGGGATGAATTTATATTCCACCCCCTTTTGGACAATCTGATCATATACTTCCTTGGAGGAATAAGAGGATTGATTGAAGAACCTTTTGAGTTCAGTGGCTGCTCTAACGAATGTTGGTGCATTGTCTGATAGCAGCTGTGAACATGTACCCCCACGAGCACAAAATCGTGAAAATGCCGCTAAAAAAGAATCAGAGGTGAGATCAGAGAATACTTCTAACTGCGCGAGTAAATAAGAAAATTAACAAGGCTACATATCCCTCTGATAATTTTGTTCCTCATCCCCTTGACATGCACATCGAAAAGAGATCAGCATAGTCCAGGCCACTTACGCAAAAGGATGGAAAAGATGAGTCTTGCCACAGGTAATCGTCCAATCTTCTGTTGAGCGATTTATAGGGAGTATCTCGTACAGATTGGAAGCAATGAAAGACTCCTGATACTACACGCATACCTCTGGTGATAAACGTTAAACGCTGTACAGAGCACATGAGCTGTGGGCCTCTATGAGGTGTCAATGTATGTGTATCTTTAATGAGTCACTTCACGAGTAGACAATCACCAGGCAGAACAATTTGATGTTTTTTATCCATTGAGAGAGATGCATGCTCAAATCGTCCCCAACTCTAAGTAGGCTTTCGTCACAAATAAACGAAGTAAGACTTTGTAGAGGACTCCTCTTCTGAACAGCGTCTCTTTGACTTTGTTTTAAAATTTATTTTTTGAAATAAGAGCACTGCGCTGCTCTGAAGCAAAATAATCTCGCTTTCCTAATGTCTTCGATAGTTAAAGCTCCTTGTTTCATTTGCCTGAGTGGCAGCTTAGCATTAGATTGCCATTGTGCATTGTAAGCTAGAACTCTAAGCCCGGACAAAAAGGAAGACTTCTTTTTAAACAAGAAAAGACAGTCAATTATTTGTTTAGTTAAACTCTCCTTTAACTGCGAGTCCTCAGCTAGATAGGCTTAGATAGCGTCAGATTGGCATTAAGTAGTCGGTCAAGATGATGACTCCTCCGTGATCCAAGTAGGTCCTTAAAATCAGAGAGAGTGTTTGGCCAGCTAAATGGGATTTAATCCACGGGTTGTGCAGTCAGCTGGGTTGTGGGCTGACTAGATGTGTCTCCATTTTACATCTGGAAATGTGGTAATGATTTTACTTGTTTGATTAGTGACAAAAGAACCAGGCCACTATCACGAGTATTTTCCTAACCACTCGATTACTATTTGAGAGTCAGTCCAAAAAAACACTGCAGAAGGCTGATGTGTAAGTGACTTCAGCAAATGTGAAGCCAACTTTACTAGCTGTAACACTCCACAGAGTTTCAATCGAGGAACGGTAAGTCGAGTTATTGGTGCCACTTTCATTGTGGCCATTAGAAGTGTAGATTGACCTCTAGGCGAGACAGCATAAAAAACTGCTGCATACGCACGTTTGGATGCATCTAAGAAGTCTCGAAGATGCCAGCCCTGACCTTGAAGTATCTTGGACCACCAGGGTATGAATACGGACTCCAGATATTTATGCTGGTTGTTGTAAGTGATTGAGCTAGTTTACCATTGGTCATGGAGTCTCACTCTAGCTGATGCAGCCAGAGTTGTTGAAGTATGGCTTTGGCTATAATTATGATCGGAATAATCCAAGCAAGCAAATCGAAAAGGCGAGCTTTTTCAGATAAAATTGCCCTTTTTTTATTACTAAGAGCGATTCTCTAGTCTTAAAAAAAAAGGAAAAGGAATACACATGACAGTTTCATTTACGACCCAATGTGGAGACATTGTCATTGAGTTTGACCTCAGCTCCAATTTCTGACGAAGATTGATCATCAGGGGTTTTAGCAGTATCATTGGACGCCCATTTGTCCAAGCTTATACTAGCTGTGTTGAGTAGAGGGACTAACTTATCTCACAGATGTATGGCTCTGCTGACAGTGTCATGCCCAGTGAAAAAGTCATCTTCGTCAAAACCTTATTGTGAGACCGCAGCGGCATTGGGATACGTCCTTTAACCATCAATTGAGAGCTGTTTCATGACACGTTAAGCCAGGTATAGAGCCGATGCAGTACCATAAGTTATCATAGTAGCACGATAGTCTTAAACTGAATATGTTGCGTGTGCACACCACAGAAATCCTTGTCAGTCTAAATCTTCTAGGTGCACAAGTACTTAGCAAAATATTTTGATTACATCAGTAGTAAGCGCAAATCTAAAAAAATTAGTAAATACCACAGATATATCACATTGCAACTTGTGACCTGGCAAGATCCAGTCGTTGAGAAAACACCTTGTCACGTCCTTTTGAGAAGCATTAAAGACAACCCTAAGTTTTTTGCTTCCTGCATAAAAAACTTAATAATGTGGGAGATAATAATAATCACGAAAAACTTCATTTACAGGTACACATTTCATATGCTTAAGATTGAAATACTTAATCATAAAACTTTTATAGGCCTTAGCCAAAGCTAAGAAAATTTACTACGAATCTACTTTCTGAATTACAACGGTGAGTTTTGATAAAAAGCTCCTCACAACGCTCTTTATTAGGTGTGAGAAGGCTCTGATTTGGAACATCCTCGATGTTCCAGAATCGTTAAAGAGTTTCGGACAACGAAATCTCGGAGTAAGTGTGAAACACTTGAACCTCTAAGTCTGACTGCTGAGATAAAACTAAGACTTTGCCTGTTAGTAGCCAACCAAAAACTAACTGTTTAGCCATAGAATATCCAACAGAACCCCTTGTTTTACCAGTTACTAAATTGAACTAACCTTTTGGGTAGTAGACGAGCAAGATCGTCTAAAACCAAAGCCATGCAATAGACTCGAAATTTTTATCTCTGTTCGAAAAAATAATCAGTTGAGCTGAACCTTGAGACATTAAAGTCTCATTTCCACTCTTTCCAATAACCGAGCGTAAAGATTTTTTCATAGTCAATTCCAAAAGCTGAACGGTTTGAGTTGAAACAAATGAGATCTCTGAAGCTGGATCAATGAGTGCTCTAACTGTGATAGTGATACCACGCTTGTTCGATGAAATAATTTTAGCCGTTGCCAATAGTACTGTAGAGTTTAATGGTTTATACCCACTAAGAGTGAATGAAACGTAGCAGCAGAGAAAGGGTCTTTATTTTAGTTTTTTGCTTGCTCAGCCTTTTAATCAAATGGATTACTTGATTCTTTAACTGGATGTTTGTCTTCGTCAGGTGAGTTACGTTTTGCCTTTTTAGAATGTAGCAGCGTGCGATCTGTGGATTGCAAGCCTTACACTTTTTTGTCGACTGACACTTGTCAGTGAAGTGCTCAGGATATAAGCAATTCAGACAGAGCCTTTGTGATTTACAACGCTGAAACCATTGCTGACTTGACAAGTCTTTGAATTTGGAACAAGTGAAAATACCAGAAGGCTCGTTGCAATAATCGCAAGGCCTTTTGGGAGCACCAGTTAAAGAGTCACTGGCTAGGGTGGCATGTGCCAAAACTTTATTAGCTGTAGTGAGATTTCACTGAATAGAATTCATATTGGGCTAAGACTCAGACTTCTTAGAAGCAGCCCGAGACTGTTCCAAGGATTGAATTATACGTTTTAAAAATGCAACCAAGCTCATATAAGGAGAGAAACTCTGAACTGCTTCTTGAAAAATCCTCCAGTTCTTTCGCAAATTTGCTTTCAAATTTTGTATTGAAGAATAGATGAACCAAGAGTTTTATGTGTCTACAGGGCATCCTAAATCACAAACACCTCTTCAGATTTGTTCAAAAGTTTATTTCAATCGTGAACATTACGATTTTGAGCAGTAAGAAGTTGGATCAATTTTTCTAAATTATTTAACAAGCGCAGCCACGTATTATCATACCAGCGTGTAAGCTTTTTCCAAGTGGCTTTGAAATTAAAGGCTGTAATTTTAAGACCGTGAAGTTCTTGGACAGCTGAACCTTGTACCGAGTTAAACAAATGTTGCAATTTATCTACATCAGAAATATTTGCTTTGTCCTTAATTATTAAGCTGAAAATTTGTTTAAATGAGTTCCACTCCTCACCCACTTCTGAAAAGCTGGGAAGTTCAAGAGAAGGCAGAGTAGCCGATGTAGCTACTGTAAGATTTACTGGAGCAGGAGCAGAGATCATATGGACCATGAGACAATCAACTTTCTCACAGATTTGCGACTAAGCATAAATACACAAATCTTCAGCCTTTATGAATACATCATCTTTGAAATAAGATTGATGCTTTTTCTCTTCTTCGAAGGTAATCAAAAATTCGTGCTGTTCCACAAATTGTGTTCAATACTACTCTAAAAGTTCTAAAGGACACTTAAAATGATGCAAAGTTTGCCTCTCACTACGAACCCTTTCAGTAGAGTTCACCTAGAAATTTGCAGTGTATGCCTTGAGTTGAGCCGCACAAACTTTGTCAAAATTCTCCATTTTGCAAAATACAGAGACGAATGGGAGACAAGAGAAAACTATGAGCGCACAAACAATAAACGGGAGGCACGTGAGTAAGAGCGAGATAGTAAGACAATTGTAACAGTAACCACTAACCACTTAAACTAACAAACCCCTTGGAAGAACAGCTTTCCGCGATTTCGAAGAGCGACGGAGAGGCTTGAAGCAAAAACAAAATGTCGACTCGTTATTAAAGCCAAGATCAATAAGAGTAGAACGGTGCACTAGTAGAGAGAACAGCGTTCTGCTTGCAACCTGAAGTGCAGGAAGATTAGACTAGCCACTTCAACATCTCCAACCGAAGAGAACGACCTTCGTAAGTGCTGGAAAGAGAAGGAGAGGAGACGTGCCGTACATAGATATACTTAATGCTAATGAGTATACTCGACTTACGTGGTGGAGGATCTGACGCCCTCAGCTCCACTCTTCATACTTACTAAATGTACATGCGTGATCTTCTTCCCTCTATCTCTCTGGTTTAAACACGCACAGGATAAAAGTCACTGGCAAGTGACCACAGAACTAGGAAACTATTGGAATTATGACTAAGCTAAAGCTCATAACTTTCTGATACATTTTAAGGAGAATGGAGCAGTCAACCACTGTAGATTGGTCATCATTTGTGATTGCTTAGGGATAACATCAACAAAAAAACACCACTTGATTTTTCTTGAGCCAAAATTTTTTGTTTATATACTTATTAACATTTTGTCTCATCATGGATACCTTTTCAAGACTCTCACTTTTTTACGCAAAAACCCTGAACAATATTCAAGTTATACAAAAACGAGCAAGTGAAAGTTCCGAGGAAGTTACTTTTTCTAATTATTTGTGATTGTCTTAATCATGATGTTGTAGCTGCTAACGCTCTTCGTTCTGCAATAATAGACATTTTAATAGAAAAATTCGATAATATCTCAAAACTTTTTTACTTTACTTATGAGGCTGCCCAACAGCAAAAGAACTTGAAAAATGTTATAAGCCTCGCACATTACAACAATTACTTTAATATACATGCCAAATGGTTCTTTTACCTAACAGCTTCTGAAACAGAACCTTGCATCAGTTTCAAAGCAACAGTATACCGTATTGCAGTGCGAGCTTGCTTGCAATCAAGAGATATAGTTGTTACTCTTGTACGAATGTTTAACTGGCTGAGTAATACTTAGCATTCATAAAATGTTAGCTTTTAACATTGTAATACAAAAATGTGTGAAAAAAAATGAAAAACATATAAATAAAAGAATAAACAAAAATTTACAAATGAAATATTGACGAAATCTACATAACATACCAAGCTTGAAAGATAGTTGTATTCAAACTATAACTTTTTTTGTATTATCCTAAAATTGTGATGATAAAGTATTGGTAATTTAACTTGACTTCTTTGTAGAAATACTTATTAAAAAGAACATAAACATTATTGCATTAGACTTTTGTTGCTTTATACAATAGTTATGTGTATGTAACACTATAAAAAGGATATACTTGAACATAACTATTTATAAGATAATATTACTAAACAAAAAACCGTTTGACTGCAAACTGTTGGAGGTTTTTAAATATATAGAACAAAATGATTGAAAAAAAAGCGTCCCATTTATTGAATCTGAAAAAATTCGTAATTAAAAAATACCTTAAAATTAATTTTTTTGATTACTATACAATAACAGTATGTTACGGTATAACGATACAGTCTCAGTATAAACGCCAACAATATTATACGCTAATTGATTAATAATATCTACGAACTTCTTTCACTTGCTCCTTTGTCATAATGAATAGTTAATGTGAATAGAAAACTAAGTCTTATGTATCATGACTTCTTGTTCAAATAATTATTTATACAAAATCAACACTTTGTCGTCATACTGACGTCTTCTTCAGGATTTAACACGAAAAATCTGAGATTATTATTATTAATCAAATTTGTATATACAACTGCTTTAACAGATTAATTTATTATGTAAGTGCCGAGACAACTGTAATGAGGTAAATCTGGCCTCCAGGCTCATGCTGCTCTCGCTGACGCACTGCATATGACGTCACACCAGCAAAGGCTGACCTTTCAAAAATTGTTTTCTGTTTTGGCTCACGGAAAAAAGGAGAAAAGGACGACGCGACATGGGACAAAGCAACAACAGTGGTAGAGAAATACGAGTGAGCACGTGCAGCACTGTTCGGGCCGCAGCGGCGGCCCTCAGGTATGAGAAAGAAAGAGAGAGAAAAAAGACGCCGAGATGTACGAGCTGTGGTTGCAGCGGGACGGGCTTACTCAGTCTCGAGTCAAGAGCCATTGCGCGCAAATAGAAGCTAGAGATTTTGCAAATTGAGAGAAAGAGTGATAGAGAGAACGAGAGAAAGCTGTTTTTAGAACGAGAGAGAGAAAAGAGAGAGCTGCTGTGTCCCCATCGTCGGTGACCATCACCGTGAGGAGATCCAGGACGAGAGAGAGAGCGACCGCAGAACGAGAAAGAAAAAGAGAGAGAGAGTAAGACCACAGCCATTAGCCCCACAGACTCACCAGCAGCTCGAGGCTCAGCAGGATGCCATACACCTTTGTCACGAGTCAGAGAGCCCAGAGGTAGCGTGTTTCTTTTCCCTACGTTTTTCATGCTTCGTGCTACGGCTCGCGAGCGCCAGTAGGCCTCCTGGACAAGGTCCAGAAGTAGACAGAGGATAGAGAAAGAGAGAGAGAAGGGGAGTGCAAAAGAAAGAGAAAGAGGGCCAGGTCACAAGAAGTCACGCGTGCATGCTTGGAGTGCCGGATTCGAAGTGCTTGCGCGTTTCCACTTCAGGTGCGTAGGATAGAGGGGCATAGCCAAGGAAGGGAGTGAGAGAGAAAGGAAAAGAGAGAGAAAAACGACTGGGACTAGGGACAAGAAGAGGACAAGGGTGAGGTTACCGGGAGACAGTGAGAGTACGAAAGAGAGAGAGAGAGAGTGTGAAGAAAAATTTAACCGGACGAGAAGGAAAAGGCAGTGGTAGAAAAGAGTATGATTGTGTGTTTGGCAGGGAAAGGGCAGGGGCGAGAGGTTGCGTGTGAGGGAGTGCACAAGTGTGCGTGTGTGCGTGCATGACGTGGCCAGGAGCGCGTTAGGGCAGCGGCCCCTCCTGGGCGTCTATGGAAGCGGGAGGGAACGAACAAACGCACGAGCGCACAAGTGCACCAAGTGCACGAGCATTCGTTTTGAGTTAGCGCGCATGCGTTTGGCTGCAGCAGACTAGCAGAGCAGAAGAAAGTATATGTATATCTGTAGCAAAGCCTTGGAGTTGGCTGTGACATCTCGTCTCGTCACTGACGAGTTGTCAAATAATCCAGCACAAAAGCAGAGGTTCTCTTTCGTTTTTTTATCATGAAACATGCTTAATGCTGTGCAGCTAAGTAAATTTCCTTTTTGATGGGAAAAATAATTTTCTTAATAAATATGCAATAATGAGGGTAACATTTAAACACTGTGATGATCTATATTTTTATCATATTTATAACCACAAATTTTCAATACAAACTGCAACAATAAAACACAATTAAAACATTTTTCTTATGTTTTTCATGGATAAAATTTCTTACCACATCTTTTTCTTTTAATACACAAAAGTAGATAATAAATTTAATGCCCTACGACTTATGTTTGTACTCTATCTTGAAGTAGGTTCATGTACTACTTCACATTTAGATGTAATTATTGAAGATAACAAAAATCATGCAGTATATAAGAATGTTAGAAATAATTTTATCGACAAGAGTAAGTAAGTTAAAAAATCATGTAGTCCCATCCGTTGAATTAACAGACATGTTCAAAAGAACATCTTTTAGTTGCTTGAAGCACTGAAGCATTTGTTTCTTCACTAAACTCCTTTTGTCACTGTCTTCTACAAATACGTTTTTCAATTCTCTCAATTCTTTAGCAGACATTTGGAGAGCAACCTCAACATTCACCACAGCATCTACTGCATCATATGCAGCTGATGCGATATTCCCTAAAAAGATGTATCTCAATAAACATACCGTTAATAGAGTTAAAATTAATGTTAAAAAGTGTAATTTCAATACATTTTGTTCTATTACTTAGCAAAATCAAGAATTTACCTTTGAGACAGAGTGATTTTAATGATTCCCGTTTTTCGAAGGTGTTAACTAGGAAGGTTACACTATTTAGAGGGTAATCTTACGAGATTATACTTATCACATAAGTGATTTAACTTATCGATAATCAAGACCATCTTCAAAATGATTGTCAGAAGCCTCAAAGACCTGGATCATATGTACATCATATCAGAAGTAATTTAAGTATGGAGCAATCCTGTGTCTAACATGTGAATTCGTCCAAATTGAGTTATGCGGATGGGTCCAAATGTGAGATACAAGACCTATTACTATTTGGACTGCTTCTAATGGACCTCACAAGTTCTACAGGTTTCAGAGGCATGGAATTATCATTAAACACTTGTTGTCAACATGCTTTTAACATAATTTGAAGATTTTCATAAATATTTCTGCGTAGCAACTGATCAATACTCAATACCATCTTAAAAATGATAACCAGAAGCCTTAAAGATTTAAAGTACTGTACACGCCCATTAAAAGCAGTCCAAATGGTGAAACAGTTTGTACATCACATTCAGACCCATCCGATACACTCAATTTTTTAGATGGATTTATGTTCATTAACCACAATTTTGCACATTACTTGAATGGATTCTGACATGACTTCATTGTCATCCAGGTCATAGGAGATTGAAGAAATCTATTTCAATCCTCTATTTTATTACTTCTTGAATTTTTTTTCTGTTTTTTCTTTTTTTTTTTTTTTTTTTTTTAATGATTTGTAAATATTAACAGAATAATTAAAATTACTCAGTTTACATGGTAAATTCTTGATTTTGCAATTTCATAAAGTAAAATATGTTTAATTTACACTTTTTAACTTCAATTTTTACACATATGATGTTACAGTGACATCATGAATTATACGTAGTTTTTTCCGACGTAACTTTTTTTCTTGGCTTACTACCATTATCAGAAGTTGTGTCGCTAGTTGACGCTGGAATCTGACTTATCAATGGTATTGATAAATTAACTGAATTATCATCCAATGCTGGTCTGCGATTCGTTGTTGACTGTGTAAGAGATGCAGAAAATTCAATGTTCACGTTAGGAGTCTTCTGAATGCATTTAGAATGAATAAGTCCCTCAACGTCGTCCATGGCTAATCATGCAATAGAAAAGTGCAAGGAACGGTTTTGGTAAAATTAATCAAGCCTTATGCACATATGTATACATACATAACAAATGAAATGTATTCAAACCGTCATGTGCGTGGGCGTTATAGGAGAGAAATTCAATATCATCTAGCTCCCCATCACCCACTGAAGGTATAATGACGTTGTTTGAACCCTTGAGTCCGTGAATTTTTTTTTCTGCTAACATCTGCATTACCGCAGAAGATTGTGCATTTGTAATGTCACAAAACTGGGTTAGTGTTACAGCGACAACAGCATTCGATGAAAGCGCATGCAAGCTTTTAAGGTCCGGAGAAAATAGGACTTGATGTCGTCACATTTTTTGTTGATTGTGTTTTTGATCTGGAACGTCTCATACGATCTTTCAATGACTGAAAAAAAAAAGTTTGTCAGAACGTTTGTACTGTTGAATGAGTGCCTTAAAATAGTCGACGTACCCTTTGCCACTCATCTACGGATCTTGTCGGAGGACCCAAACTGTTCAGCATTTGACTGACAGACTGCCATTCCACCATCAGATCAGTATTTATTATGTGCAGAATCATTATTGCCACTTATTAACATTGACTTCATGGTTTGGCTTGGTTGTCCAGCTGAACACACCTTAGTCATTTGCAGCTCTATTGTTATAAGAAACTTGTGTTTACTGTGTTCACAACATATTATTATCAGTTGTTCTGTACATTAACATTAGTTACAGAATAATTTCTGTTCAGCTTGCTGTCATAAAAAGTCTACAATAAAAGGTAAAAGAATTATAAATCTCAGAAGAAAAATTCAACATAGACACATTTCACAGTATTTTGTGTGGGATTGAAACAAAAACGTTTCTGAGATTTTTTCATATGGCATGTATAAAATTTTACATTCTTATAGTTTTCAGTACTCGTATCCAGGCCTGTGGAGTGCCAACAGGACCTTGTTCGTTCAACTTCTTAGCAGCCTCAACCCACAGAGAATATCCAATGTCACTCTTCCAGTCATTCATCAATGGGTTTTTCTAGATTAATTTCATCATCGTCAGTTTTTGTTTTTCGATCGGCACTGTCACTTTCCTGAAAATCAATTTTAACGTTTTATAATAATTGCGTCGAATAAATTTGTTGCACATGCCTAGTTGCCATTTTGTCCTTTTTGAGGTTACTCCTTTATCGAAGAACAAAGACTTTTCAAATAATAAAGACAATGCAATGAAATCTTGCACAATCAAGTACGTCAGGGTCGGTGACGGTGGTGTTACATGAAATAAACACAAAAACGAAATCGATCCTCCCCCATACATAGGGATGGACGTGTCACATACGTCACGTCATAAATTCATTTACGACACATATTTTCTTTGCGACGTGTCATAAAATCCATTTTTGGCACTTGGTGCATTTACGGCACGCATTGAGTTGCTGTCACAAAGAAAATGTACTGAGAGTCTGTACTAGTAGACAACTAAAAAAAATTTAAGAAATGTGTTTTTTTTGAGGTGTGTGATATTTTTTGATATTTCGTGATAATTCAACAGATATATTTATACTATCGCCATAACGCTGACGTCGACTTTTGTTTCACCGTTTCACGCAAAGTATCTGTATATAGATATGTACGAATATGTACATCAGCGATAGTTCACAGCTGTGCTGGTGGTGGCGCTGATAAAGAAGCGCTCTGAAGGTTGCGGTTGGCAGCAAACTTTTGACCATCGTGGCCAACGCTGAGCATGTGATTTACTTTTAGAGATGGCGTAACAGTCGAGATTACGATTGGGATACGTTTAGGGGTAAATCGAAGACAACAATAGTCGTGCAAACTGAAGCAAACATTTGATTAACCTCATAATTTCATAAATTGTTTGCCACAGATTAGTTCAAAGACAATTTAAATCTACATACTATGGGCAACGTTTTAGGCGATGCAGCCCACATTGTAACTGATCGTAATGAAGTTATCAGGCTTAGAAGAATTGAGATGGTTAGGAAACAACTATTGAGAGACGTTTCCGATCCCTTTACCCTGCATGAAGATGTCTTTTTCCAACATTACAGGTATGCACATGTGCTTGTATGTTTAGGAAATAGTATATAAAGCATGTTACTTATTGTTTCTTAATGAAGATATTTATCACTGTAAATGTCAACAAATTGATTGCAATGTTTGACGCTTCCTGTACATAAACCATCGATTTGTTCCCCTACGTCGTTACTTGTATGTTATAACTATGGTTGGTGATACATAGTTTTTAAAACTCAAATCTTTTTGGAATTACATAAGTTCCTTTGCATTAATTTTTTGTCTACTTTTCCCGTTTTTGTGTATGGAAAATCTCAGATTTGAAATAAAAGAGTCGACACCTCTCGTAAGTCTGGTGCAAAAAAAAAAACTTTGAGCCTCTTTTTTTCATAATTTTGCTCGGTGACCTATGCTGAAATTGTATGTAAGGGTTCGTAAACATTTAATTTATGTGTAAATTTAACACATTTATCAATACTCATCTTTAGGTTATTAGCCTCCTTAATAGGAGATTCGCTAGTCATGCCTGAAGGCTGTGTAAAACAGTCCATAGTTGTAGCTTCTGTGTAAGTTAGAATTGTAATAGTTACCATGTAAATGATTATGATAAATTTGTTCTTCTAGAATGAATAACGGCAGAGCTTTCAATCTCTTCCAATTGCTTTTGCCACATTTGCCAGAGCACCCGGAAGGAGTACCTCCTCATCTACAGGTACTAAGCTGCATTAGATTTTTTGCAGAAGGCAAATACCAAAAATGATGTGGTAGAGATTTGTACCACCCAATGGCTCAACCAACAGTCAGCAAGTACTTGCACATTGTATGCGCTGCAATAATTCGTGCTCTAGGACACTTAGCGGAATTTCCTAATACTGCTGAAGAACGTCGAAGAATTTCTCATAGGTTAGGATGGAATCACATACCTTTTCAGTTGTAGTTTTCATATTAGATTAACAATAGGATGAATTACGTTTCTACACTATCAGAAACGTATATTTTATCACAAATTTCCCGAGATGTTTATCGTAAAGATCAAGCTTATTGGTCTATGCTGCATAAGGAACGCCAGTCTGACAATGATCCGTTTCACGTGGCACAACGTAGTTTATGAAATCACTTCTAAAATTTGTTTTACTGAATATTAAGATCTAAAAAGGTATGTATGGCTATTAAAGAATAATACTATAGTATAAATATTTGAGTTTTCGAAAGTTCGTGAGGCCATTGTTATTGTAGATGAAAGTTTTGACTTGCAGGTTACAATTACTTCTAAAAGAACAGTTAATAAGTGTTACATACGAGCTGTGAATAACAATGTTTTGATTATCGTACTTCTTCATACTTTCTGTAACCATATGCCAAGAATAAATAAGCACCGTAACATCCCCGTGAAATATGTACCCTTACCTTCAATTATGGGAGCTTTCAAGAAATTATTGGATTTCTGGGAGTTCTTGGTGCTATTGACTATACTCTAATTAATATACATACGCCAGCCAATCATAAAGAGGCTTATGTAAATTATAAGAGTAAACACTCCCTCAACGGGCAAATAGTACACATACCCTGTTACTTATCTAATCTTACGTACCGGTTTTGGTTATGTTCTGTTCAGTTATTTTATAACAGTGATACTATTATCTCAATAGATATGCGATACCAACTACAGAATAAGAGGCCTTCGAATTTGCAGTGGATCTACAAATGATCGTTTCATCTGGAAATGGAGTCAAGCACGCAATGAGATGTACGAGCTACGAGCGAATAATGATGTCATAGAACAAGAGGGATCTTTTTTTTTGATAGGTAACAATTACAAAACATATCAACGCATCACTTGCATGGAAAAAGTTGCTTGTTCGAGTGATGTTAGACTCTTGCAACACTCGAGAAGCAACATTTGGCTAAGAATATCACGTTAAGTTTCAGTATTATGTTGTCCACAAGAAGAACAACGAGCTAGCACATTTTGAGCGTTAAATATTTTTAATATTGGGATTCCAAAATGTCACGTGACTCTTGCGATATATATAGTCACTCAAGGGAAAAATAAGACAGGCCTTACTGCTGTAATTCTACTTTTATTTTTTTGACACGTTCAACGATTGTAATACGATCAAAGCCTTTCAATAACATAATTTTGAGGAGATTACAATACCTAAGCTATTTTTTTCCAACTTGATTAGTCTTTTATAGCTAAAAACTTTCCTTTAAAACAGTACAAACGCACATTTAACCTTACCGAAATTCTGCTTGTTTTTCTATATACAGCATTTCTAATCATATGTAACATTTTTATTTTCCTGTATTTTTTCAGGGGACGGTGGTTACACTGTTTCTCCAGTCCTCTTAACCCCTAATCCACGAACAGTACCTGATAAGGAGGAGAGCCATTTTGACACCTCCTTCAAAGCTGCAAGAAGTTATATTGAACGGACGTTTGGTCTTTTAAAAAATAAATGGCGATGTATTCTAGGTCCACAGAACATTACACTACTCTGTAGTAACCTCGGCTGAAATTGTAACAGCGTCAGTTTTGCTGCACAATTACTTGAGAGAGAATGAGTAAGTAACCGTATAATTTAATACATTGTTCATTGCATTGTATTGACAATTCGTGAAAAGTTGATTCATTTGACACACTCAATCGATGAATGCTTATTGGACCTGTCATGACAACCTACATAAATAAGAAAATTTTTTTACAGAATCATCCCACCTGAACATGTTGAAGATAACGGTCCCGTAGCAAATAATGTACCTGATAATGAAGGTGATGTTATTGCAGATAACTATGCAGAAGGTGTTGCCATTCGTCGAGATTTGACTTGGTTGTATTTTTAAATCTCGCTCCAGTTTAAAGAGCATAGGGTGATATTTTATGAAAAATAATAAATGAAAGAAATATGTGAATAATATATATGTAGTTTTAGTTTAAATACCATCCACAACAAATATCCAAAGCAATTATATTATAATGTTTTTTGATTGAAAGATGTACGGTATTTTGTATGAGTCAGTGAAACTTAATTTTTGAAAAAAATACATCTGCTTCTGATGCGTGTAGCTAAGCTGCTTGTAGAACTAGAGTGTCTTACTTAGATTAAATAAAAGCTATGATTCAACCATATCGATCAAAGAAAATTTTGTTCCAGTTAGTGCTTCCCTTCAAAAGTTACAGCTGTTTCAGCAGTAGCGATAAAAATAGCTGAAAATGAGATTTCATAGATTATTGATAAGAATAACAAAAAAATTCCCTGTAACTTCTGATTGGTGGCACCAAATTCCACAAATTTTTTTTTGTTAACGGAACTTTGTTTCAGTAGTCATTTGAGCCAATTTTGGACCACCTCAAAGAGTGTACTCCTTCGCTACTCGTGTTAGAAAAATTTTACGATTTGCTCAATTTCTTTGGAATACAATATTTACAATTTCAAGTTTCAAAGAGTTGACCACGTTAATTAACAAATTAATATGTCACCCGCAATTTAAAAGTGACAAAATTTGATTTCAAAGTTCAAACGTCTCTTAATTTAAAAAAAAAACAGTTTTAACATTCTGTGATATAAGAGAGGACATCCCA
Source organism: Copidosoma floridanum (assembly GCF_036245765.1). Taxonomy (NCBI): domain Eukaryota; kingdom Metazoa; phylum Arthropoda; class Insecta; order Hymenoptera; family Encyrtidae; genus Copidosoma; species Copidosoma floridanum. The sequence continues at coordinate 1,313,000 of NW_028321881.1, forward strand.
TCTTTATGCCAATAAACTAATTTTGTATCCCGTCACTTATGTTTGCCATTTTGGCCAGTGGTGGCATTGACGCTGATGCTGTGCAGGTGGCGCTGTTTCAGATTACTACACATAGCGAATACGTTCGCATTGTGCTATTATGTTATATTGTGTTAGTATACAATTTATCATAAATAATGAAAGCAGCCAGTAAGCACTCCTGGATATGTGATGATATGCGCTTGCGTTATTATTTTATTAATCATAAGTAATTAGGCAGCCTGCAAGTGCCCCGGGTTGAGTGGAGATAGTTGCCTGTGTCATTATTTTATTAATTATAAATAATCAAACCAGCCAGTAAGCGCCCCGGGTTGTGTGGGGATCGGTGCTTGCGTTATTATTCACAGGAGAAATAAGTCTGCCCTTACACTCCTGCTGTAGCTCTTCTCTGATTGGATTCGGAACTTTTCCAACGGAAAGTTCCGGTATCGGTGGGGATATGCGAAGATCCTTTTTGCCAACACTGGTTCGCAACAAAAAGCGACTTTCAATAAATTCAGCGAGTTTTTGGTATTGTAACTGTGTTGGTATTTCTCTGTATACCAATTTTGTACGTATCAAGACAATTGTAATTGAAGAAATGGAAAACCAGAATTTGTTGGAGAAACGGTAAGCATACCAGTAGCAAATAATGTTTTACCAATTGTGATTAAATGGTCTGTGTACATAACCTATGAAGACTTAGTGCATCCCATGTAAATTTGCGCATTTGTATTCATAATTTGTCAGTTTATGCATGTCCCTTATCTCATCAATAGTGATAATATTTTTTTATTTAGTTACTCAGTGACCCAATGGCAACTGGATACGTTATTGGGGCTCATGGAGACACACACTAATTTGGCTTTAGGGCAGTTCAAGGGTGATTCTGACCCAAAAGCCACCAAGAAAAGGCTGTTAGAAGAAATGACGCAGTTCTTAAATTGTGAGGAAAATTGTAAAGACACTGCTGCTTGGCAACTGGTAACAACAACAATATTAATTATATCTACTTACCTATCCGGTCGGAACTTGGGCAATAGACCGAGTTTTCCGGGATATGTCATTCCAAACTCTCTTACGACTCTACTTATATAACTAAAAAAAAATTACATCTACTAGTATAATTTGATTTTTACATGAATCGTTTACTTGCATTTTTAGCTGTGGACTACTTTGAAGCGTGACACTAAATCAGAAAATGCCAAGCTGCATGTATTCAAACGAAAAACAGGGAATCCTGCTGGAGAATCGCCTGTAATGGATCCTGTTTATGAGAGGATAATGCAAATTATGGTAATGGTTTGAACTTAACCCAAGAGTTAGGATTTAGACGATTCTGATGTAATCGTATTAAAAATACAAAATTCGCCAACTAATATAATATAGTAACTATTTAATATGATTGGCACCATTACAGTTTCTTTTTTATCAAGTTGGGATTTAAACTTGCTTATTAAATTCATTTTAATTGATTCACTTTTTTTTTTTTTTTTCTATTTTATAAATAATTACTTAACATCCCACATAGCATTTTTTTTACTTCAATAATTATATTTAAATGTACTTTTGAACTCATATTGTGTTTTATTGTTGCAGTTTGTATTGAAAATTTGTGGTTATAAATATGATAAAAATATAAATCATCACAGTGTTTAAATGTAACCCTTATTAATGCGTATTTAATAAGAAAATTATTTTTCCCATCAAAAAGGAAATTTACTTAGTTGCACAGCATTAAGCATGTTTCATGATAAAAAGTCAAAGGAGAGCCTCTGCTTTTGTGCTGGATTATTTGACAACTCGTCAGTGACGAGACGAGACGTCACAGCCAACTCCAAGGCTTTGCTACAGATATACATATACTTTCTTCTGCTCTGCTTGTCTGCTGCAGCCAAACGCATGCGCGCTAACTCAAAACGAATGCTCGTGCACTTGGTGCACTCGTGCGCTCATGCGTTCGTTCGTTCCTTCCCGCTTCAATAGACGCCCTGGTCTCAGGACCCCGAACGTGCGTTCGCGATTTGCGGGGTGAGGCAGAGCCGCTGTAGCGCCATCAAGGATTTATTTGTAGAGCACTGTGGTTAGCTGTAAAAAAAAATTTCCTTAACTTGACGTGATAGCATTTCCCATATTTTTTTCTCTTGGTAGAATGAGAGAAAGTCTCGTAAAAACTTTCCTTTTCAGGAGCAGAATCCAGGAGGACGAAGGACCTGGAGAACGTACGAGATGAGGTGTCCACTTTCTACGTACTCCCCCCCTTTTCTTTTCAGATACGAAGGCAGTGTGACACAACTCACAGACTGGATACTTATAGTGCCTAGAGATTCGTCTATAAACTACAGCATAATAGTTTATGATGTTAGCAAGTATGAGTCCGACCATTGCAACGCATTTTGCACCTATACGATATCATATAGACAATGCCCCTCATATCAAATCTGTTTATAGAGTCTTTTTCCAATCTAACGATTTAAGACACAGATTCCCAAAATCTGTGCAAATCGCACGCATATTATATTTGGACACAACTTTGCAAAGAGTTATCTCCATAGGCTAAAAGTAAAGAGTAACAAGAAACACATTTCCATCCACAGTTGTAAGATTATAGAAACTAGAATAAACTCTTGCATCGCACTCATGATGACTTAGAATGCGACGTTCCAGGGAATAAGAAAACATTCTTTGCTTATTGATAGACTTGCCCAATACTAACAAACGATTTCATAGAAAATAAATAATTTCCAGGAATAATTGGAGTCAAACTCTTTTAATCTCAAATGTAGAGATAAAATGACAACTGAGAAAACTACAAAGCATTTACATTCTTAGCATTTTTTTTTATTCCAAAATTCGAAACCAGTGCTTAATTAGGTGACAAAATTCTAACATTATTACTTTTAAATTTAGGGGGAGGTAAATTAAATTGTTAAGACTTCTGAAAAAACGAGTAACATATGATATGTATTACAAATTTCAATTACTGTTCAGAATACTTTAATAAATTAATTAATTTTGAGATTAGTACAGAAATAAGTACACAAATCTATTGCATCAAAAATTTTTGCTCAAGCTCAATGATTTGTAAAGTGTAAAAATCGTAAGAAGTGAATTTTGACGATAAAAAAAAGATATTACGATATAAGCAATCCTAGCAATGTGGAGGGGATTAAAAGATACTAAAGTAAATGTTAGAGAACGTGGAATAAAGTGGGAGGTTCTTGGAAAGCACAAAATTTGCTTTTTAGCCCCACTTGATTTTTTTTGTCGCAAAAAACACATATGCTCAGACGGCTTTGTCCCCTTGCGCACATTACGTACTAACCCATCATCAGCATGAGTGCTTTGAGCTCAATATATGTACTTACTATTTTGAATGAATATACAGATAGCCAGTTAAGATTCGCACACAAATTAAACAACACATTATTAAATTATTATCTCATTTTTAACCATAAGTTCTGTAAATAGTTTTAAAATATAATCTCAAAAAAAATAATTTAATGTATACATGCAATACTTATTTTATTTTAAGTTATAAGGCTGCTTCTTATTAATTTGCATTCAGAATAATTATTTAATACATTTTAGTGAAAAAAAAGTTATTGTGGTTCAAAATTCTTTAAATTGTGAGAAATCTCACGTATTATCATCAAAACGAAAGACCAAAAAAGAGATCTTCATGCTCATCAATTGAAACTATAATTTGTCAGTATAATATAGAAGTTGCGGAAAAAGCAAAAGATTATAAATTAAAATCAATAATGTAGACTAAATATACATTCTTAAATATTAATATTGATGTTAATGCTATATTTTCTTGCTAATCCATCAGTGCTCCATGTCAAAGTGGCATCAATCGATGGATGTGTGTTTGCGGCAAGAAAGTAAAGTGCAACAAAACTATTTGTCTTTTCTTTTGTTTCTGTTCATTCTCTTAGCCAGTTGAATTATACGTAAGACTTCCTCATTAAAATCTGCTTGTGCATACACTAGTCTGAGTTACTTGATGCATAAATTTTATTTTATTATTTTTTTCTTTTTTTATTTTTGTAAAACACATATGTATACCAATTGCTGAGAAATGCTTTAGTAGAAAAGCTACAATAATCAACTTAAAATACAGTTTAGTGCAACATAAGGTTAAGTAAATTAACTGTTATTATAAAATCAGTATTTGCATATTTACTTGCCCAGAGTGCAATTGTATGCCCTTAGTACCAGCATCCAAGCTGCACATGTAGATCTAATATCTAATCAGGTTATAAGTCCAGCACAATTCTGCTACACTGTGGAGGAGTGCTGGCCACTGGTTTTCAATAAAGTCAAATATACAATTGGTGTTTGGGTTTTTTTTTTTATACACTTTTTTTTAACTTGTTTTGTCTATCTATTTATCTATACATGTTTGTCCGTGTCCAACAAGATAGAATTTTCCAATCAATTTTTAACACACTTAGTGACAAACATAAAATTTTATTTTTCTACCAGAAGTCCTCGTCATTGATAAGAAAACAATGTTTGACAAAAATATGGTCTAAATTTATTTTTGATTACCTGTATTCGTTAATTAAAAATGACAGATTTCGAATGAATGAAAAGATGCTTATTGGCCCATCGTTAGTTACATGGCCATAGTGAAATTTCTAACTATCTACTTTTATTTTATTTACTGGCGTAAGTATTTTATATATACAGTTCTAAATTGTAGTAGCAGAATTTGAGAATGATTGAACGCCTGATGCCATCTATTATTTGCCATGTACAACTACTCATGAGATGCTAGCTTTTTTCCTGTTGTTTAAAGTTACTTGAATGTTTTTTAAAGATTATATTTTGTATAGGTTCTGATTTCTCTTCATACGCAATTTAGAAATTTATTCTTGAAAAAGTAAGTATATCATTTGTAAGAAGTGAGTTTAACTTTTTTAATGAAAGAATTGATATTTTAATAATAATATTAGCCCAAGCTTTAGTTGTTTTTTATGTATTTAGCACATTCAACAATTTAATTCTCCCTTTTCAAATATCTAATAATGATTTTGAAAATGTCTTGTCAATTGTCACGTACAGTATTATAGCTACACGTACGCGTCTCTCTCTTCCTTGGGCCTACTGAAGACAATTGTAGTAGGGGAGAGCAGAGAAAAAATCAAGTAGAATGCTGTAAGAATCTCTCTCTCCCTCTGGTTGGAGCCAGCAAGGACGAAAGTCTTACACACGTGACGCACTCTTCTCTCGTTTTGAATAAATATATAAGTTGTTGCTTGTTCCTTGACTATTTACTTTGTGCATACCCCAAGGCTATAGAGTCCCTCTTAACACAATTTAACAAGTACTAATATTTAATCTTACATTACAAAGCAATGTCTAAATATATGATGATATAATACTTTCTTGTATGATTGTTTTACAATTACTCTTCTTTTACCAGGAAGGACCTGTCCAAGACCTTCTCCTAAAATAATTTACTACTTTTTTAAATGAACATTAGAATCATGTAAATTATGTAATGTTATTTAAACTATTTCTTAGGCTTTTTGGAAAAGTATGGAAACCTTATTTTATAGGATTAAATCTACTTTTCTTGATTTTTTTTAGATTTAAACTTCAAGAAAGAAATTCATATATTGTTTCAGTTGAATTCTAAACAAAATGTTGCATAACAAGTGCTTCTTTTTAAAAGTAAAATTAATCTTATACTAGTCCATAACATTTTTTTGCTGCTATGAACGTCCTTTTTTTAAATGCACATTTGAAGATGAAAACCAATTTTAATGTTTGTGAAAATTCACTTCCCTGATACATCTTTTTTTTTTTTTTTCCATTCGTTGAGTGAAATTGTGGCTAGTACATAAAATTAATAAAATGGCACTTTTTATGTACCTATATCTTTACCATAATGGAATATAACAAAAACATTTGGCATCTACATGAACCTCAAGGTTTTTTAATTTTGGTGACATTCATGAATCGTCTTATTTTCCAACCACATTTGTGTGTCTGCATTTTGTCTCACAGCAATGATAGATAATAGATAATGGTAACGCCTTATGATCAGGTGACGCTACTGATAATGTCTATACTAACTATGACACGTATTACTTGACGGCCAGGAAGAACAACTACAATTTCATTATCTGTATTACATGATTGAGCATTCTTACTTTTACTTAATTTCAGCGAAAACTAAAATTCCATCTTCGGAAGATTAAATAAAAGAGAAACAATATCTTCGACCTTTCTTGAGGGAACAGTATAGAATCCATAAGTTGATTAGAAGTGTTTTCCAAATTTTATTGGAATCTCTGCAAACACTTGGATAATTTCTAAAGTTAGAAACCAAAAAAAATTGTCTTACCAATTAATGTAAAAAGTATTAATCAATTTTATACATTTTTTGTTTTGATTCTTAAACTTTTTTATAAAGATTTTTGAAATCTTTCAAATTTCAAAAATAAACTAAGAGAATAAAGTATTCAACTAATATCCACAAATTATAGCGTTAAAGCGTGGAGCATACAGGGAGGCAAAGCCTCACTAGTATGCGAGTGTGTGTTAGTGTGTGTTTCTATATTACATAGTTATTTTAAAGCGACTAAGCTTCTAACTTCACTCTGTTTTTCCTTTTGTCTCTTTTTATTATTCGTGCATTTTCATACTGCTTTGTTTTGTAACTAACATTTCTTTTTATCCTACAACCATACCTCACAATTTCTACTTCTATATATAACCGTCTTTTGGTAAGGCTTTTTCGTAAAGTAAATTTGGTTACCTTATGGTCGGTTGAATTATTTACAAGTGAATTGCATGTGGGCCTAAATTACGGGATAATTAAGTTTAGTGAAGTTAATACTTGAAAGAATATTGCGTTTTCTGGGGATTTGACATTCGTTAATTTAATTTTGCAAATCTATTCAAGTGTTGTACAAAAGACCTTAATGTTATGAGTGTTTAACTTGTTTGATAGGCAAATTCTTTAAGAATAATAGACTATAATAACTACATTGTAATGACTAATATACGATAGTGATAGAGAAAAATTAATAGTTCATGTAACAAAATCGTAATTAATTTTAAAGAAAATCTACAACGTAAGTTTATTTATTAACGGTTTTAAAATGTCTTTATAAATATTCTGACTTTAAAAATTCCTTTTTACGTTTGTATGAATTTTCTTAGTTTCACATCAACTGTGAATATTCATGTGTCCCATCAAATGACCTTTTTACTTCTTATTATAATTTCTTATTTGATTATCTTTTTTGAATTAAGTTTCTTTCGATGTCCTAAAAAATTTTGTTTTAAAGTAAGTTTACCAGTACAATATTACAATTTAACAAGTTAAAATGTGTTTTGTGCAAGTGACTTACGTACACTGTATCTATGGTCAAAATCTGGTAGAACCATGGAAACGTAAGCATAGCTACTAATTTGTCCAAAAAGTTGCTCCGTCCCCCATACATATGATTGTCCCCATACGCTACTTTCTAGAAACATAAATAAATGTCTACATAGTTTTATTTATGTATACGTAGTCATAAAAAGGGTCATTGATAGCACCCTCTTCATACCTCACCTGCTCCCACTGCACTTTATATAACTTTTTAGAATGATACGTATTCAGTGCTTGTTTTTGTTGTTTTTTAAGCTATTTTAATTTTTTCATTATCTTTAACCCCCTCGCTAACCTTCTAACTTTATACAGTCCCCCGCATCTCTTACAGGATTGTTTATCAAAATATAAGTTTATTACTTTTTAAGTGGCTTAAAATCAGTAAAAAAAATAATCAACCGTATTTCAAAATGGTAAAGTAAGAACTTTAATGTTGAATTTTGTAAATTAATTAGCATTCGTAAATTTCAGAAGAAAAATAGGCAAATTCTCCATTAGTGGTAAGACTTATGCACTAATCAATCTTCCAGTTTATCTTGTAAATCTTTCTTAAGTTATGAAATTTCAAAGTCTGTTAGCGGAAAAACTATTACTTTTTATTAACCATTTAGTATTATTTACGAACCAATATTTGAATCGATTTTACAATGAAAGTCTTAAATAATATTTGTTAAGTTATTTTATTTCATGATTTAAATTTAAAACATAATCCAATAGTGATAGTCAATAGACCTTCAGGCATAGTCGACGAATTGTACATTAAAATAAGTGAGAAGTCAAAATATTAAGTAATTATAGAATTCAAGCAAAGATGACGACTGTTAAAAAAAATATTCATCTTACCCACAACCATATGCACAGAAAAACTAACATCTTTACTATCTTTCATTTATATATACATTATATACACTCTATTACGATACATTTCTATATAACAGTCAATTCGTGTGACGCATAAGTAATAGACACTTTCGTCCCCATGCTCCTTCCCCACACTAAGATTTTTTAGAGTAAAATTCTCTATTAAAATATGGTTAAAACATGCATATTATTTCCCTTGATTAAAGGCTACACGGTCTTTCTAAGCCTTCCTTGGCACCCTACACTACTTTTCAGGCCTTCTACTTTTGATTATTTTAAATTTCAATAAAGTATTTTTATTTGACTGAAAATATGTTTGAATCTTAAAATAGTGCATTAATCGAATTTCCCAAAAGATTTGAGTTCTAGTCAGACATCTGAACTCATTTTTTTTTAAATATCAAATTTTCAGTCACGTATATTAACTAGCTGACTGTATAATTAGAGGTAAAATATTTGAGTATGATCATGCGTGAAACACAATAAGCACGTTATAACATTATATCACACGTATCGTAATAATTTTGTGGATCCTGATGAATAATTTGGTAATGTAATTAATCTTATACGACATAATACAATTTTGTGTCAGCTCTATACTCTCCCAAAAAAAACCTATAAACAATTGTAAGTCGTACGTTTGAATCGGAAAAAATTTATATATTTTACAATACGGCTTAAGACTTGTATGATCCTATAAAGTTGATATAAAATCATCCTGGGATATTCATACGAAAACACTGATCAATATATCAGGTTTTGGTGCAAAGACACACATCTATCCTGATATAATTTTTTTTTATCGTGTTTTATCGGAACCATTCAACAGGGATATCTAACACATTTCTTTTCATTAACTTTTCATTTTAGCTTGGTATAAATTTCTTTTCACATAAGAAAAGTTTGTTTAAAATTGTATTTCGTTAGTAAATATAACGTCTTTCGGTTTTATACCAATTGTTAGACAGTTTCTGTTTTTACACTCTGCTATTTAATTATAAAACATGTCAAACTACTTTTGATTACCGTGCAGGCTAAACTTCCCCTACATCTTGTTCTTTATGACACAATTGATTTTTTGCCATAAAAATGTCATTAGGTTACTGTTCGTAAAAAAGACATTTATTTTGTACTTTTAATAAAATTTTCCAATAGTTTCTCATAACATTTCTTACCAATATCAGTATATGAGTTTCTAGAAGCATGGAGAATAGATATCATCACAGCATTGGTGTCATTACTCGTTTTGGTTAAATAGGTATGTCCCATGCGTATTTAACAGTACATAAATTACAGAAAGCATGTATCTATAACCTTACTTTTATTAATTAAAATTGTTTAAACCAGATCAGCCTGTTATTTTTCATAAAGCTCTTGTATATTAGGGTTTTAATACAGAGAGTCACGTCAAGTTGGTTTGTGGGGCTGTTCCACTACAGGTTGCTTCTTTCAATGTAGTTCCGTTGACGTCTAATAAGTAAATGAATCATCTTAAAGATATTTAACAGGATTTTTAGGCATGACTAATACTCAAGAGTGCCTTATATTTTTGCCAGAACAATTAGTGTGAGTACCTTAAAACTAATTATTTTTCTGTAAAAAAATTTTTTTGTTCAAAAAAAATTGCGATCTCTGACCTCAGCGTCAGGGGTGTACGTATGTATGTATAGGCGTAATCAAGTTTTTTAATTAACTCATACAGTTTTTGTCGAATTAGGCTTAGATTTAATGAATAACTTCGTCTTTTATGTCTTACGTGATGTTTAAGATTTGTAAGGTATCCTTTTTTAGAAAAAAAATCGCTGTCATTTTAATATAGTGCTTTCAAAAAAAAAAGAAGATTTTTTTGGCTATAACTTCATAACGTGATATTTTCGAGGTTTGTAGATATTCTCAAAATACAACTTTTTTTTATTTGAAATTTTTGTCCAGACTGTAACCCAAACGTTCTGTGAGCTTCAAGTGCTCAAAAATTGCAAAAACGTAGTTTTTCTCAATCTAACATATTTGTTTTGTACTTTAAATAAGATTAAACCAAAATGTTGTAGATATTATTAAAATATAACTTTTTTGTGTAAAACATTTTTACCTAGGATATAATGCACACGTTACAAAGTCGTTTCCCGTATCTAACATGTTTGTTTTTTACTTGAGATAATAAATTTAACGTGATAGTTAGATTTCTCATTGAAATACAACTTTTTTGTCCTTAATATATGTAGTTATAATGTTTAGTTTAGGCTCTAAATCGCAAAAATGCCGAAAAATTGCAAAGTTATCATTGTCCCCTATCAAACTTACTCGGATTTCTCATTTACATTTCAGATTACAAAGTTAACGTAAGACTTATAGATCTTGAAAAAAAATTAATTTTTTTTTAACTAAAATTTATATCTGTAAAATGAAATTAACGCCATGAATTGCAACAAATTATATAAAATTAGCTTGTTCAGAATACACACGATTGACACTCAATGCAAAGTTAAAGGTAATAATCATTGTATTCTTAGTCTTTTTTTTCAATTCCGTGGGAATGTGTATATTTATTAACCAATTCTACACCGAACAGTACCAACTTTTGACACAGTAAAGTAATAACAGTTACATATTCCCTCGAATCAGTCGTGCCTTGAATGCAAAAACGCAGTTTTTGCATAAATTTAGGCACTTGTTTTCTTCACTTATTCTTTTTGAGTAATATAAGAGATTGAAGACAGCACCAATTTATCAGTATTTATTTCTAGTTCCAAGCTCAATATTTTTGCTAGAAACGAGTTCATTACGTAATAAGACAACAAATTAATTGCATTTAGTTCGTCCATAATAATTTCCTTGTCTTTGTTTCAAGAATTTATGTTTATAGCATCATGAGGCTTAATGGCTGCTGCAATATTGTATAATTTTTTGATTTTTTAATCGTACTATTCGTCTGCAGTGAGATGTTATCTGATATCAGGAGGACCTTGGCTTCTGCTTTTAGCCTTTCCCAGCTTACGTCTAAATGTGTCAATGCTCATGTTGATACTTACTTGGTTGTGTGCATGCTAATCTGTAAGCTACGAGTAATCAAAGGCGGTTATGTGACACATACAGATGATTCCAGTGCACATTCTCTACTCTTTTAAACATATTATTTCTTGATTTCTTCCTTATCTTTAATTTACATAATGTTCAACATTTGACTAATAATTTCGGGAAGTTTGTTTCTATTTTGTTGTCTGAAAGCTTTATGTAAGCTATATCTCTTTCTGTGTGTACTCCTAGAATTCAAAAATTCAAAATATTTTTTTATATCATATGTTATGTAAGATGCATTGAAATTTTTTTTACAAGTAGCTCCAACAATCCTTCGGCTATCGGAAATTCTAACTCGTCCATTCCAGTAAAACAATTCTTAAAATATATAAGTGAATTACGAAGCATGATTATTTTATCTTGTTGTTTTAAGTCCATACACTGAAATTAATAAGCCTTTTCTAATTTTCGTTCACTTTCTCCTAATATATAATGTAAGATGCATTCTAATTCAGTTCACCATTACTTATCTAATGTAAAATTGTAGCCGGTAATCCATTATTATCGTTACTTTGACTAACATTAAAAATTGTGTCATTATCTTTAAACTCTTCTTTTAACTTTTTTTTTTACTAATAGCTCATAATTTTTTATGGTTTTTCATAATACTTACACGGCTTAGAATCTTTTTTTTCGTAAAAATTTTATTAACACGATCTTTGATTAATTTAAGAGTTTCATTGAGTACTGTTTCCACTTGATTTTTCCAAATTTTTGTAATTTATACGTCTCCTAACTGCTTTTCTTGATTTCACCATATGACTGAGTACGTCTTTTTTTGCTTATACATGTTGACGTTGTAACGTCCTATAGTAGAGTACATACAATCTGCTACATACGTTTCATATGTGCAGAAAAATCGCCAAAGTTCATTCTATATCTACTTCTGATTTGTCTACCTCAATCAATAGCAATGAACCCATGTTTATCATCACCCCAACAGTTAAAGCTTAGATCTTTAAGTACATTATAGTTCGTTGTAGTACATCTCAAAGTTCACCTTATCATCATGCACACGTCTTAAATTCACTTTATCTTAAGAAAATAGAGCTACAAGAGTAACGATATCTTTCACAAGATACTTTGGTACTTGTATGTATAGCTGACAGAGATGCAAGCAGCTCACATCCTTATGTCATCCTATAAAGTGTAAAGCAACCACATTACCCTGTTTTTCACATGCCATACAATCAAAAATTGTAGTAGAATTTGGTAGAGCATCCTCTAGAGATGACACTTCTTCATGCTGACTGACTGGGAAGTACTACAAGCTTTTTATAAGCTCTAACCACTTTTTTAAAAACCTATATTTCACTTAATTTACAATTGGAGCCAAAAAAAATGTTTGTTGTACCACAGGTAAATAAATTGCGTAATATAGATTGGCTACTACCAGGAAGTAGTTTACTATGCAATTAAATCTCTTTTTCTATTTTACAAAAGCATCGAAGCTTAGAACTTGCAATTTTACCTCATTCTATTGAATATCTGCCTCTTATGGTATAATATTTGATTATTTATAGTATATAAACACAATAACTTTTATTTTAGCGCTTAGGTGTGAAGAAATCTTCAAAGAGCGATGATCATTTACAGTAAGAAAAAACTAACCCTTTTTAACAAAGGTCTTACTAAATAACTTATGAAACTTAATATACTTGGGTAATTAGTATTGAGATAAAGGTTATAAGCGTCTCATGAGCGTCTATCCGGGAATAAATTAGTTAGACGTAACGTACAAAAAGCATAATGTAGCTTATTCGTAAGATCAAGAAAAATTGAGAAATACAGCACATTAAATTGGAGGTAAGAGAGCTTGGCAGATAAATAGGGTATCTGATTCGAGTATCAGTGACAAACCCACTGCTTTAGCAATAATGGGTGCTATAAAGCTTAAAAGCATGATAAGTATAGCTCTGAGAAGAAAGGTTAAAAGTAGCATAAAAAAAGATAAAGAACCATCCACTGCTTTGAACACAGTTACTAGATCTGCTTCGCGTAGAATTAGTTTTAAAAAACAAAGTGCACGCAAAGTATTACTTATGGGATCATAGGAATACTAAAAAGTATAAAAGCAGCTTAAGCAGCTAAGCAGATGCTGTAAGAGAGTCAAAGGCAAAATAAAACTATGGAGGACATTGCATTAGAAAAAGTTCTCTTTAAAAAAGAATATGAAGCTAGATTAAATGTTCACTTAAGACCATATGTTGAAAAAGGTTTGATAATAACATCGGTTACGTAAAACTACCTGTTACACCTTAACTAACATTGACATTAAAATATGCTAGAACATTGAAAGCTCCTTATTCTTATAGAGTATTCATAAAAAACTACTTAACTCTAAATAAGCCACTATATTTTAAAGCTGCAATAGTGAACCTGAACGATAATAATGAGCTTGAAACTCGTTGGGTAGCACATCGGTAATTTGGTCATAATGTTGTTTATTTTGATAGCTTTGGCGATCTGCTATCACCTATCAATTAAATGCTGCACTTAACAGTAAATAATATAACATTTAATCACGGAAGATATTAAAATCTCAATTTTCTCAAGTGTGGTTCTTTATACCAACTACGCACTTTTGTACTGATGCGTGTAGTAATCATAATTATTGTATGAAAAATGAGATCTTGTATTAAAAAAAATTTTTAGAACGAAGTTTTTTATGTCGCGTTACTCAGGGGGCTGGAATTTTAAAACTGACAGATTTTTTTTTTTTTGAAATGAAAGTGGTTTACTCTTCCCCTCAAGTTTCCCCCCTTACCCCGTCCCCCTCACCGACTGTTCTCTATACACTTCCCCTCTCCCCACTATATATGTATATCTGCCAACCGTCTCGTACTCTTCTGCATACTTTTAATTTTATTTTCACACAATAATTTTTATTTCATTTTGAATTTTTTTCTTTTACAATTCTAAAAAAAAAAAAAAAAAAAAAAAACACTTTTCAATAAACAGATTTGAACCCTCAACCTCCTGCAGGTGAGTCCATTACCCTACCCACTCTGCTACGAGCACTGCCATCTATTGAAACTCGATTTTTTGTACTTATGGTGTGGTTCGTACCAAAAATATTCCATTTTTACATGCATTCACTGATAATACATTCCATTCATGATAAATTATATTTGTATTTGTTTTTTAAGTACTTGATACAAAAAAAAAAAAATGTGGAATAGAGTTAAAGAATATATAAATGGGTTTTAACGGCGCTTATTTCGAATTCGACAAACAAATTATGTTACAATATCACATAATTTCATAAATAAAGTAATTCATCAAATCAATCATGAATAAAATGCAATAAATACTAACTCCAATAGCTGTTGCTGTTAAAAACTAGTTTGGTGTTAGTATTTATTGCATTTCGTCCTACCCGCTGTTATTGGAGTCATTGACATCATTCAATCATAAATGAATTATGTAAGATCATTATTTAAATATATTTCGAGTTTCATATCATTTTAATGGTTTTTAAGGGCACTTATTTTGAATTCAATAAAAAAATAATGGCACAATGTAATTAAGTAATTATATAAAAATAAAACAAAAATTGTACTAATGGGCTATAAAATCGCAAAAAAATAAGTGAAAAAAATTTTTTTTTTCTTATCAATGAAAAGAAATATAAAAATAAAATAAAATAAAATTACAAAAGACATCAATAAATACAATGAAATGAAAAAAAATGAAATAAAAAAGGGAAAGAAAAAAAAAAATAACTATGTAAACAAAAAAAGAAATTAAATAAAGGAAATATAAAACAATGAAAAAAAATGTAATAAAATTAAATGTGAAAAAAAATAAAACAAAAAATGAAAAAAAAAAATAGAACAAGAAATAAAAAAAAAAAAAAAAAAACAAGTGAAAAAATTGTAAAGGAAATTAAAACAACAAACCAGGGGGTATTAATGGGTCATGGGACCCACGGTAAGAACAAAGTTCTTTAAATATGAGATGAGTATAGACACAATTTCTTAGGTAACAAGGGAGTCACCAGACCCACAGGAAGAACGAAGCTCTGTAAACGCTAGTACTGCACTCATGTTGTTTACTAAAACAAAAACTTGAAAAACGAATTAAAAAAAACAAAAACAATAGTTTAGTGTTCACGATAGTTAGACTTCGAGAGAACGTCGTGCATAAATACAGTACTTACGAAGTTCAACCATCGTGAGTACTAAACTATTGTTTTTGTTTTTTTTTACTCGTTTTTCAAGTTTTTGTTTCAGTAAACAACATGAGTGCAGTACTAGCGTTTAGAGAGCTTCGTTCTTCCTGTGGGTCTAGTGACTCCCTTGTTACCTGAGAAATTGTATCTATACTCATCTCATATTTAAAGAACTTCGTTCTTACCGTGGGTCCCATGACCCATTAATACCCCCTGGTTTGTTAATTTAATTTACTTTATAATTTTTTCATTTGTTTTTCTTTTTTTTTTTAATTTCTTGTTTTATTTTTTTTTTCATTTCTTGTTTTATTTTTTAGACAGAAGGTATGTATATCTTCTATACATATAAATGACCCCATCTTGCCCCTTGGTTCATGTCTTGCTATTTTCTATTACTCTTAGACGTGCCATAGATGTGGCCTGGCTCAGCGTATCTAGTTAACGTTCGTGGCTTGCGCTCTTCAGCGCAAGCTCAGGGATTCAGAGTCAAGTGCTTGGACGCTTGACAACAGCCAAATATAATGACAAGTCAGCACACAGATGTAAGGCTTGGATTGGCCCTGGGCACGAGATGATGTATCCCCAAATTCCCTATGCCAGTCTCTGAGAGCAACGGTCATGCCACAACGGTGGACGGCAGTAGAGACTTGCACGAGCTTCTGGACAGTTGTTGGTACTTTTTCTGTTAATCGTCTTGAATAAATGAAATCAACGTAATACAAATATCTACCGTCTTTTGTAAGAAACCATCCGTAACAGTAGTCTGTAATCAAATTTGTTCTTATATCTTAGTTGGTTATGTGCTGTGAGCCACGATTGAAACTTTCTTCGATGATAGTCACCGTAAATTTATTAATGTGTATCATGGTAGTGAAGTATTAAGCTGCTGCTCACACACATAAATGATCTTAAAATTTACTTCTAGAGCTTGTGATCGCACAGGTATTTCCACACATGGTTGTTCTATGCGGCAATAACGGTGGTATTGCATTGGATCATAGATCATTTTGCGGTTTGTCGCAGTATAGTATGGTAGAATAAGTTTTTTCGGCCAAAAAAAATTCGGATAAGCTTGAAAAAAAAAGTGGTTTCAATGTATTATAACAAACTGTAACAGAATTTAACAAGTGCAAATGTCAGCAAGAGCATAAAAAATGGGTAAAACGGTCAAAACACCTTATTTACGTCTAGAAGAAAACGAAAGAATCGCACGTAAAAAAATGTTGCATAAAAAATATGCAAAATTTGAGGACAAAGAAAATGAGCCGTGCTGGTATCAGATCAGTTCAGCCATTTTTTCGCAAATTGCTAAAAACTGATATTTTGACCCATTTTTTCGAAATTCAATAACTCGCATTTTACATAATATTTAGAGCCAAAACTTTAACAAAAGACTCGTATTATAGCCCTTATCATACACACAAAATTTCAGCATAATCAATTCCAAACTTTGTACGAATGGCAGCAAAAACCAAAAAAAGGTCCTTTCAAAAAATAGCAATAAAAAAGTTGTTAGCCAACATAAGTACATTTGTCAAACGTATTTCGCTTCCTGTGTATTAACCCTGGAATTATCTGAAATGCCATTTATTCCTACCAATTAGCAGTATCTTAAAAATTAATGGGAGAAAAAGCACATTTCGTTTTGAACGTGCTTGAGAAAGACATGCATGCGGAAAATAGGCAAAGCCTCCAGCTAGTTGAGCCGTTGGTGCCAATTCCACTGACCAGAGAGTAAAAAGCCATTTTTTACGATCAATTTTGAAGATACTTATAGTTAGTTCAAATTAGTAGCACTTTAAGTAGTAGTAGAGTAAATAGAGACGAAGCGAAATACGTTTATAAGATTTATCTATGTTGGCTAACAACTTTTTCATAGCCATTTTTTGGAAGGACTGTTTTTTTGTTTTTTCTGCTGTTCGCAAAAAGTTTCGAGCCGATTCAGCTGAATTTTTGTGTGTATTTTAAGGGCTATGATATCTGTTTTAAGTTCAATTAGCTCTAAATATTGTATAGAATTCGAGGTATTGAATTTCGAAAAAATAAATCAAAATGGCATTTTTTTGCGATTTCAAAAAAAATGGCTGAACCGATCTGAACCGATCTGAACTCAACGCAGCTCATTTTGTTCTTCTTAAAGTTGCACATTATTTAATGCATTTTTTTACGTACGATTTCTTGATTTTCTTCTAGACGCGAAAAACATGTTTCGGGAGATGTTAAATTCTGATATAAATTGTAATTAAACATTAAAACTTATATTCTACTTTTTTTGGATCTAGTCATAATTTTGGGGATATCATAATAACTTTTAGCTTATTGAACCATACAAGTAGTGCAGTATAAAGCTCTTGACTGCACACGTACATAAATTCTTCGCAAATATGAGTATCCCTGTAATTTTATAAGTGCTTTAATTTGTATAGATAACGTGCCAAAAATCACTTTTGCATTTTTCCTGTTGTACATTTATTAGTTTTTTTGTGCTGCAGCAGCTTAGCTGGAGAGGCCTGCTCGCAATTATTGTTTGTTAGAGATACAATTACTTCTGCTCGAGGCTTTTTGAGCACAAATAAAAACAGTGTTTTTTTTGTAAGCATTTGAACCAATTTTATTTAAGCAGCCATTTTTAATATTACGATTTTTCGATTGTAGCTTTCGACGCAGTCAAGTTGTTATAATACAAAGTTTTGTACTTAAACATGTTAGAATAATAATTTCATGTTGCGGAATCTGCAAGATCTAATAGATTTAATCAGTTTAACTCTTCAAAAGACAAAGTGTTACTTTGTTAAGCTTTACTAGATTATCGATGAACAATTAAACTCAGACCAACAAAAGAAAAAAGATCTTGAAGTGGTAAAGTTTAGCTAAAGTTTGATTAAGAGCAAGACGTAATGATTTACAACTTTTACTTTGTTTAAATCCAAGCTTACACTATTATAATGCTACATATAACAAGATAATTATGATGTTACTAAAAAATCCACAACAATCCTCAATAATGATAAAGCAAGCGAAAAGGTCTTAAACAAAGAAAATCATAAATTATTAAAAAAAATTTAAAGTACTGATATGAAAGAATGATTTTTTTGATGATAATTTTCGTGCAGGACATTTTTTTTTTCTCTTTTCTTCTGGTATTAAATTTACAGGCATTTTTTTGACATTACTAGGCATGTTGTGATTATAAGAAAATGGTGGTTTTTGGACTTAGTGGCACATGTCCTCAGTATAACTAAGGGACTTGCAAAACTGAGGTATGCACTATGTGGAAACTTTATTTTTTCTACTGGTGGCGTGCTAAACTTCCAAATGTTAAAAAAAGTCTAAAGTGGAAAAAAAAATTTTTAAAAAACCTAGGAATGGAAATTGAAGAGCACTTCGTGAGTTCTTCTAAGCATCTGCAGACGCGCGTAAAGCAAAAAATCTTTATATTTATTTTTGAAATGTTTGTGAAACAACCAATTTTCGTATCATTAATTGTCATGAAACTGAACTAGAACATTAAACAGTTTTGTGGTAAACATGGTGAACGTGGTAAGTAGGCTTATAAAATGAAGCGTTTTCCAGTCATTCACGAATTCGTGAGGATAAAATCGTTAATGATAATTTTTGTATCATTTTTTTTGTGAATTTAATTTTAAGTAGAAGTCTTCAAAGTAAAAGTATTGATTCACTTGCAGAAAAATTGTGTTTTTAGTGTTTCAACATATTTTTTTTAACTTGGCAGAAAGCTTGGAAACTATCAAATACGACTTCCCTTTCTTTGAGTATAACCCCGGTTAATTGGTGGTGGTAACAATCGGCTAAGAATATTATCTGTACTGAGGAAACTCTAAGATTAGGAACCAACACACAAACAATATTAGTGTTTTTATGTTGGAGGGTGGGTTCGTTGCCCTGTGTAAGAGAGCGAAGTTGCTCAGATTGCCGATTATATAAAATATTTAAAATAATTATTATCAAGTTTCAAAATTTATCTGTTGAATAATCAATTAATTCCTGCACCATATACAGCAATTGTTTTTTGATTATTACTTTATTAAATTCTCATCGTTCCCTGAATATTCCCTCAAGTTAATTAATTTAATGTCTTTTTTAACTTATTTAATAGTTTTCTAATCTAATATCTTTTTTAATTTATTCCTGCCCTTTTTTAGGTACAGATAATATTCTCAGTTCATATAAACGATTTCATATCTTAACAGCTATTTTTCTAGTTTTTATCTGAAACTATAAAAAAAAGAACTCGCAATCACACGGGGAGGGAAAGGTTTGCTCAAATAAGTACAATCAATTTATTTTTCATTATCTTATGTTTATTCAATCATATGATTCTAAGGAAATTGTATCTCCAATTTCTACATGTATTAAATATATTTGAGTAATCACGATTGTTTACGTTAATAATGAAAAAAGGAAATATATAACATACTCGATAGTTTAGAATTTACTTAAAATTTATACCCCGTTGTTTAAAAAAAAATTTTACATAAATGATAATTTAAATTTTCCCTCCTTAATGTCTCCGCTTAAACACGTTAGGTTAGACTATCACCAATTTTTATTACAACCACGGAAAGTTCATGTTAGGTAACTACCTATCCTAGCAAGTCACGTAAGGTTAGGTCGTTCTCAGGGCCCTTGGGTGTCTTGAGCACTGCTCAAGTCGTCGACCCAGGAACTTCGCCTAAGAACGTGATCGCTAACCCTAGTACCTTGACTACTTGGGGATGCTTCGTCTCCACGCTTAAAGCGGTCGAGCCCCGAAAGTCCAAGTAGGAACCGGTTAGTGGAAGTGTTACCTGTAGGTGGTGTACAAACTTACTTTTCAGCTCTTGGCCTTCGTACTTGGTCTTTTTCTCTCGCTTTGTGCTCGTCGCGGTAATGTACCGGTGCACAGGAAAGTTTCAGGTCTGGGTGAGCAACGGATTTTCCGTGTCCCAGGCTCGCTGGAAGAGGACTGACTTTACATTGCGCGCTGGTGCCTTTTATGCTAACGTTGTTTCCTTTGGAGTAGCAGGTTTTCCCTTCTTTGGGTGAACGCGCTCTAGCGTTTTCTTAACGTACTAGACGCACATTCCCCGCGCATGGCGTTTAAATTTGAATTTTCGTATTTCAAATAGAAATGAAATATGTGTAAAAAAAAAATGTGTACTCTTGAATTGTCTATTAGATGGATTTTTTATCACAAGAAAATATAATAAATAGAAGAATATAAATATAAATGTGAAGCGTATATTATAAATTCTAGGTGATAGAAGTGCTCCCTTGCACAAATTATGTCTTAATATTGAAAAATTTTTCGGAAGTAAGAAAATTTATGATTTGAGATTCTTGCCGCAAAAAAACTTTCTTTTAAACTAGATAATAAAGACAAAACCTCACAACTTTTTTAATAAACTCTTTTAGCGTTGCTAATAATTCTGCATTTCTTAGCATTTTTAAAATACATTTCTAGGCCCCTTACTGCTAGTTTCCCAAAGTAGGTAAAATTCATGATAACTCAGTAGTCTAAAGATTGTGCAAGCAGCCCAAACAAGACTCGTATATTAAAAAAAAGAGCCAAGAATATCGAGAATTAGTAGTAGATAAAAGGATATAAAAAAGGTGAGAGCCCTGCTATGGGTAATCTTTACTAAAACAATGACAACTACAACCTAAAAAACTACAGAGAAAAGAAATGACTATTTAATTAGTAAGAGAAGCTTGTAAGTCAAGAAAATATCTTTTGATTAACTCGTTGTAAATTACTACTCACACAGCCTATGAGGTTTCTACATTACTTTTATTATTATTTGTTTTTATGATCAAGAAACAGCCAGTTATTTTTATTTTATCTTAGAAGTATTTTATAAATGAAATTAAATAAATTTTTTTTACGTTTACTAACCATCAAAATAAATGCTGCTTCGCTATAGTAACCAAAGGTAAAGGTTCTAGTCGGCATTGATACTTTAACCTTATTTGTTTTTTCTTCAGGAAAATTGTAATAAGCTTCACTTTTTAATGACCTTATTTTTATGCAAATACATAAAGTTCAGAAAAAGTAACCATTTTTTAACAGCCCTGTGAAATCTTAAATACTAATAGACTTTTTTATATAATAAGTGCAAGGAATAACTTTTATTTCCTAAGCGGCACAAAACTCTAGCAAAAAAAAATAAAAATTTGTTTTATGTTATTCGATCCTTGCACATCTGTGAATAATTGGAAAACGCTTTATTTTACAGGCCTGGTGAGCCATGTTTACTAAAATAACTATTTAATGTTGGAGTTTTGTATCATCATATTTGATTATACGAAAAATTGGTTGTTTAAGAAATTTAACAAAAAGAGGTATGAGAATTTTTTACTTTCGGCGCATCTGCTAATACTTAGAAGAACTCTTGAAGTACTCTTTAATTTTTATTTTGAGGCTTTGTAAAAATATTTTTTTAACATTTGGACGTTTATTGCGCAGCCAGTTGAAAAAATAAAGTTCGCACCAATTGAAAAATTAATTCTGTTAAGGACCGTTCCTCGTAGCAGACCAGCTTGCTTTAGCTTTATTTAAGATGATTGTTAATTTAGTTGTTCTTTGTCTCCTGCAAAATTAAGTTAATAAAATCAACTATATTTTGTAGCTTAGGCTACAATAAATTGTTATTCGAAAAAGTGTTAGCAGGAAGCTTTATATGATAACAATTTGACAGTACGTGAACTAGTTGTGACCCCATAAAAAATAATGGAGTTATTTTATAAACTCAAAGAATTTGCATCTTTAATATTCTTATTACCACAATTTTATGTACAAAAACACGAAGAAGATTTAATTTATAAATTTTCTTTACAATCTGTGAAAATTATTGTAGCTGTAATTTAAGTCTAAAATCGCAATAAATACTTTTTCACATTACTATTAGTTGTATGTTAGCATGCCTACTAAAGTATAAAAATGTCTAAACTATTATTTTCATCTAGGTATTGCATTCGAAGTTTACAATATTTTCTAGGATAAATTTTTTATAAATTATTCAATGATCACGCCTCTGTAAATATTTAAAAAAGGCTTTATTTCACAACCCTGGTGAGCCATGTTTACTAAAAAACTAATAAAAGTTCTAGTTTAGTTTCATGACAACAAAGTATACGAAAATAGGTTGTTTCACAAATTTGTTAAAAATAGCTATAGAAATTTTTTTTCATACGCACATTACCGAATGTTTAAAAAATCTCTCAAAGGACTCTTCAGTTTTTATTTTAAGGCTGTAAAGAAACATTTTTTTTTTAATTTTGACAATTTTTTTCATAGGGTACAGTCCGTGATGCTGAGATAGAACCTGAAATCAGGATAGGCTTTCGTAAGCCCAGGAGTTCAGTCGTGAAGGAGAAATCAAGGAGCCATTGCGTAACTGAAACAAAAGAGACTTTATTGACGGAGCGACTCGTGAGGTGACTGCTCTGGTCGGCAGTCGCACAAAAAAGAAGGAAAACATAGTGAGCAGGTAAACCACTACAATGAAGAAGCGCTGCAATCGCAAGCAATCGTGGAGGGCGGAGTCGGTACTCCAGAGCTCTGAGACCCTACGTACTCTCCTCTGAGAACAAGATAAATAAAAGCAATAATGCTATCATACACAAAAAGGTTATGCAATAGTAATTAGAGTCAACTAGTGGTAGACAGACTAGGATCTTAGTCTTACAAAAATGTTTGTGCATTAAAATACAAAAGTTCAATTTTTTACTAGATATTATTATCACGACTGTTATTATACTGATTGTCGGAAGATTGGATTTAAAGTCTTATTTTGTTCATCTATTTAAACAAAAAAAGTTTTTAAACGGTATTTATAGCCAAGAATGTACACGGAAAAAAATGTATACGTACTGAATTAGATACCGTATGAAAAGTACAAAGGTGTTTAAAAGAGACTTGAGACTAATTGTAAAACTTTGCACCTAATCTACTTAACAGAAGTATCGAAGGCCACTTTTTTCTCATTACTATAGGTTTCACGGATAGGGATAGGAGGAGAAGAATCTTAAACTCCCTGAGGGCTCTTAGTAAGCACAAGAAAAGCCAAGTCATCAGAGACAAAATGTGCGGGCTTTAAAAGCTCAGTCAACACAATACGAGGGGTGCCCCTATAATTAATTTTGTAATCTTGATCTAAGACCCTCTCCAAGGCCTTGTAAGGACCAGTGTATGAAATTTTCAGAGGTTTTCTGACCACAGCTGTTTGCATAAAAACATGTAAACAGGTGTTTAGATCCTTAAAAAAAAAGTGCGAGGTTTATATCTGTATGTGACAGGTACAGGTCCGAGTTTTTTCATGTACTCTCTGTAGTCCTCAATGAAAATCTGAGGATCAGCAGTGAAATCGCTGTGGAAGAAAAAATGCACACGGTACCCTTATGTTTGTACCATGAAGAAAATCCGCAGGGGAAGCCCCTGTGTCACTTCTTACTGCCGTACGTAGACTAAGAAGCACTGTGGGCAAAAGCTTGACCCAATCTACATGATTGTGACACATCACGGCTGTCTTAAAACTAAGATGCCATCACTTCATCATGCTACTAGCAGCAGGATAATAAGCCACCGTTCTTTTTCTCTGACAACCAAGAAAAAAAGATAGGCTTGGAAGAGCTGTGACTAGAATTGCGATCCCTTGTCGGTGGTCAAAAATCTGTGTGCCCCAAAACAAGCAACCCTGGATTCCTGAAACGCTTAAAGAATCGATGCAGTGGACATGTTCTTAAGAGGAACAGCCTCCACCCACCTAGAGAATCTGTCAATCATCATGAGAATGTAAAAGTAGCCTTGGAAAGTGTTGAAAAGGCCAACCAAGTCCATATGGACATGGTGAAACCGATCATTTAGAGCGATATAATGTAAAGGCTCGTTTTTGACATGTCTGGAGATTTTTGAATGCTGGCAATTGAGACAACCTTAACACCAAGCGGCCATGTCTCTGTGCGCATATTTGGCCACACGTACTTTTATCTAATGAGCTGATCAGTAACTTTGGTACCCGGATGGGATGTGGAGTGAGTTAGATCAAAAATTCTTCTACATAGAAATTTGGGAGTAAAATGACAAATTGTCTTACCAGTAAGATCACCATTAAGACTAGTGTGGCTGTAACCTAATTCAATGGGTCTCAGATTGAGAGAAAGGGTAAGAGATTTCAGCAGCTGTTGGAGCTCAGAGTCTGAACTTTGAAAGAACTTTAAACAGAGCAACATTAAAAACTTTTAAGTTCCTTAAGTCTCTTGTAGTTGTTATGAAGCACTCACACCATGTGAGATAGAAACAAGGGCTTGTAAAAAACCATATAATAATAATTATGGCCATTGCAGGATCTACTTAATTATAGCTGACTTATACATACTCGTGTTGCTGCAATTATTCTATTTTTTAATCTAGACCCTTCAACACGTTTAAAAAGCCTTAACCGTAACTTTAAGGCCTTATTCTAAAAATTGTTCGGTAAACTTCTGGTAAACTCCTGCTTAAGCGTAAGTTTCTTGTAAAAAATGCAAGAAAATCTTTTTCTTGTTAATGCGCCTTCATCGATGCACTGCATGTGTCACGGACGTGGCTTGGTTCAGTCAAGCCAGGGCGCCTATCAAAGCAACGAACGAGTGAGTGAGCGGGGCGCGTGGTGAGAGAGAAAGAGTAAGCGCGCAATTGGGTTAAGTTATACTGCTTTTTACGTTGTATGCATGTATCTACGACGCCCTAAAATTTAAAAGTGCAATTCATGTTCCTAATCTCAAGGTTTCGCTATATCCTTTGACCTAATATTTTGATCCCTCATAACACAACAGACTAGAATCGCATGCTCCAAAAGATGGTTTTATTGGCTTTGTTTTCGTTTAAAGCAAATATACAGTTTCTTTAGGGGATTGATGTGCAAAAATTCTTTTATATTCTGAGAATACTAATGAAAAAATCCATTATTGTAACTCTTTCATTGAATGCATTAATCAGGAGACACCCTAACAACATTACTGATAATATCAGTCATCAACAACAACTGATATCCCATATCACCAACCATGTTATCATATCATATATGATGTCAATCTCAGTAAACGTAAGGACTGTATCGAATGAAACCTGCGTAAATCAGGTTGATAACTTGTTAATTATTTAGTAATACAAATTTTCCACTACATAATTTCGTAAATTGATACTAGAATTTGTATGGACAATGTCACTACATGACAAATTTGAAAAATATTATTTAATTATGATGTACAACAACCTTTTTGTAAAATTCACTCGATAACAGAAGGATATTCAAGTTTAAAAAAATATAACACATACGTAATTACCAAGTTATTAATAAGTACATATTTTGTTGAATATAATTTTGTTGATGTCGCAACTACAATTTTTTTTTAACCCTGATTCTTGTGTCAAGCTTAGACCATTGCCGTGAGTGGTTCCTTGGATATTAATCACGCGTGCATAAACTTAATCTAATTCAAGTGGGGCTTCTCCAACAGGATTTCCTGTGGACCCCCTGTTTGCATTTAGCTTTGCATTTTCACGTCGGGCATCCGATTTTAGTGTCATCCAGAAGTTAAATCAGAAAGAATTCAGTTATTTATCACAGATACTTGTTTCATACAATGTTGCATGGTTCTCATCCTTTGCCAAGCTGCTACGTCCTTAGTATTTTCTTCAGATTTAAGAAACTCTGTCACCTCAGCCCACAATCTAGTTTTTGTGGCTTTTGGATCGGAATGCCCTTTGAATCGTCCAAGGGCGAGATTTTGATGGGTTTCCATGTATCTAAGAATAAATTCCATTTGGAAGTCTGTTACGTTGTACCTGTTTTGTTTAAAATTTATATAATATTTTGATACAACTGAACGGCATAAAGATTGTATGTTTTATAGGTTAAGAAAGTAAGCAGAGTTGTTATTTAAGTATTCATACTTTTTTAACTTTATTCACAGTTCTTACCACCTTTCCTTGCTCCTTGGACGAGCCATACCTTAGAGATGTCTACGTTGGTTATTCAAATGGTATTTTAAAATGGTATTGACTGCAAAAGCAAGAGATAATGAGTGTACCTCTGACTTCTGACCTTAACGCGCTGTTTGTCTGCTGAAGAGCTATAGTAATACTTATACTAGATATATTTACTACAGTTTCTATACTTCATGAGTACAACGTCACGCCTATAGGGGAAACCGTAGCTGTATGGATCCTGGGTGGTGAAGCTGGTATAGGTATTCGTTATTTTTATTTTGTTATTTCATTTTTAAATCACCCATTAAATAGACAATGCAGTTAAAATCATAAAATTAACAACTTACTAACGTTTCACAAGGAGGTATAAGTACCTGTACGCAGCAGTGGTTTGAGAAAGAAAAGAATGGAAAGAAGAACTAAAAAATAAGATAAAATACAAACGCACACAAGAATTAATATAAAAGTAAAATTGTAAAAAATATAGAAGTCTGTGAGAAGATGGCAGTATGTGCCATGTAATAATTTTTGCCATCCAGTTTCCCTCTCCAGCTTTGCTGAGAAAGTCTTATACCAGGCATTATAATAGCAGGAGCTTTTTTCCAGGCTATATCAAAACATGCTATAAAACATGCAGGTAAAAGGAGTCATCTACTATATCACATATTTCTACAAATAAATGACTTTTACCGACCTATAATTGGAGATACATCCAGACTCAGTTGCTTCAATATTTAATTCTTATGGCATACCCTAAATACCCATTCCACTTTCACGTACATCTGCACCGTGTGCAGATCTACGCTCATACATTACACTAAAAACTTTTTGATCGTTGTTGTATAAATTTATTAATAATTACTTTGAAAACTACTTGAAGTAATTACATATTCATATGAAAAATAAATAAGATGCAGAATTACAAGGATCAACCAGAGAGTACCTTATTGCTTCACTGGGCTAAAACATATTTATATTCGTTAATGACTGGATAATGATCGGACCAATAGATTTAAATTATGTCAGGTCCTCGCTTGCCTACATAGATCATTACTTGTTGAGATCTGTAAAACGTTTTCTTGAGACTATCAGCAAAAAGGAATTATGTTAATGAGCGAGCTCGTTGCAACAGAGGTATTGATGTACCTACAGCAGAACAATAAGTTTAAATTTTATCTTATTACTTGCACACGTTATATGTTGAGGGCTCTGCCAGTTGATAAGTCATGAATGGATTACATATTGCTTAGCACCACGACCAACGTACTTTTATTCACAAAAAACTGTTTTCATAGTTCCATAAACTGTTAGAAAATTGACTGAAGTTTCAACTGTATTTATTATACAATAAATAATATATGATAGTTAACTAACTAATAATTATTGACAGACGTAATTTCCTTGATTAATCCCTGAATACTTTTCAAGCATTTAATGTGCTTAGCATCAACATTTCGTCTATGAATTTCTTCAGTCATCAAAATTGTTTTAAAGTCATTTAATTCCCGAGCACACTACATTATGGCTTGATTCGCACTTTCCATTGCCTCCACTGCATCATACGCAGCAGAAGTAACACTGTCTATCAAAAATAAAACAAATTATAATGCAATTGTTACAGCAATTGTTATTTAAATAGGATAACTGACAATACCTCTTTTTAAACGTTTTGATGAACCTCATGATAATGACGTAGTTTCATTTTCGTCATACGTTTTGCTACATGACGGAATGCTATCAAAAGTATTTTCATCCAACCCTTGAAGTACATTTACGTTATTAATATCTCATAGAAAAAATAATGTTATGGTTATAAATTTCAATAGATGCAGGGAAATACAATATGATCCAGTTTCCGGATAGGATCATCGCGAAATGAATGAATGATTTGCGTCGATTTAACGACTTACTTGTATTTAATAGTGATACGACTGGAGTGTTAAGAGATTTAACTAAACTAGCATGGGAAGATGATGCATCAACACTAGGTGATAACAAAGGTTCTTGAGAAACACTTTCTGAGTTAGTAGGACTTTTGATGACACCGTCTGCAACGCTCTCTGATGATTGCACGATGTTACTTACAGCAATTGAAGACGGAGCACTTTAATCAAGATTTGCAGTAGTATTAGCATAGTGAGGCAATGCACCATTCACACTTCTGCGTGGATTACCATCATGCTGCTCCGTTGCCTTGTCTCTCCTGATTTTATCCTTAACAGTCTGCAATATCAGGATTTAATTATCACATTACTTTGCTACATGCTCGTTTCAACGCAAACACTTGTCATAACAATGATATTCAACAACGTATACTCATACCCTTTGCCAGTCCCCAACAGATCTAACTGGTGGCCCTAATGAATTTAAGTGGTTCTTTATGTCTTCCCACTTGACTGCTGCTTTCGTCATATTTATCATATCTGGGTGATTTTATACGTGTTCAAATAAGTACATTCTTTGCTTGTAATTAGGTATTTTTGAACTCAGCAACCTGCAAATTGTTAATTTTCAAACGTCTTCTAAAATCCATCGGTTATGACATATACTTACTTACTATACGTTATCGTTATATGTTGAAATGTAAACATTCATGCATAATAGTATATTACGTACCAAGGGAGAAAAAATGAAAAATGTAACAGATTACACGATGTATTAACAAACGTGTGATCTGAGCATTCTTTATTTTCCCCGTGGTGCGTATACGATTTTTCACCAATTTATCGATGAGAGAAGGAATTTTCGTTACGCAAAGTAAGACGAAAGTTCTTTCTTTCGTCGCAGTATGGTGAAAAACAATAGGTATATACAAGCTAAATTACGAACTTTTTTGCTGTGCAGTGGTCCATCTTGATTCTTGATGATTTTGTTCAACAGATAAAAGAATCTTAATTACTCTTTAAGCACAAAAAATAAACAAGAAATAAAATGAGGTTACACAAAACTCTGTGGCCGGTATCAAATGAGATCCGATATATAGGGACAAGCGGGACAAGCAGAAAGAGTGTCATGTTACACAATTAGGTTAGGCCCCATAGTACTAGAGCTACTGTCCTACTCGGGGGTGAACTTCAAACTAGACGTCAATTTTCCAGATATTGGAAAGAGTTATGGAGATCCGAGGTGTTTTTACGCTATCTAATATTAATGACGAGTTAAATTGTTACACAAAAAGTTCAATGGATCTATTGAAAACGGGTTGTTAGTACTATTGCGTAGTGGTGGCCAAAAAATAATTCAAATAAAACGAGTAAAATGACTAAAAATCACTACGTACAATGTTATGCCATGATTATTCCTTAAAATTCCCTTTGCTAACTGCTAATTAGGGAAAAATGTAGTTATTTGATGAGTCCAGAGAAATCGCTGTTATTCGTTTAGGACTTGTACCTAATATAAGAAGTAAGGTACTCGAATGATTTAAAAAGTTTTCGATGAGAAATTACACTAAAAAACGGTATAATTTATGGTATGACCTACAAAAAAAAATTGAATTGTTAGGTTTCCTCGGCAAGTCAAAGATGTGTACGTATTTATAAATAATAATATACTTAAACTTTAGCTGGGTCTATGAAGCTTTTTTCGAGTTAGATACAAAAAATGTACAAGTTAAGGAATTGTTCAACATTGCTCTTACTTATCGTTTCAGTTTTATATGATACTTCTTGAACCATAACATTCAAAAATGATTTTTTGAAAACTGCATAGAGAAGTAAAGTAAGCTATTCCAGTGACTGGCAGATTTAAAATTAATTTAATATGTAAATGTACTTAAATATAAAGCATGACAAACCAGCAATTTAAGAGAATTCACTGTACAAAGAAATCTGGGAGTATTAGAATCAACAGAAACGAAACTTAAGTTATTGAATTTTACGTAATGGGGAGATGGGACATGTACTTTTATTACTTTGCCGTTTTTAAAAATTATCAAGCCTTGTTTATTTATATTTATAGTACTCCTAATTATAGCAATTTATTTATAGTTATTACAAGTACGTAGACATGGACAAAAATAAGGACACTTTTATGTGCCTATACAAAAGATGCATAATTAGCACAATATTAAAATATTTTGTTTTGCGAATGATTGGAAATACTACTTTATTAATATTTCTAAAAAAGTTTAAATCATTCTTAACATAACTCGTTGGAGTTTATATTCTTTTGATTCAGCTTCAGTACTTTTATGTGTAACACTATCTTTCAGTTTATGCAAGTATTTAGACAACTCTTGAATTTTTTGTAATCGTTGATCTGAAAAGATTGTTTAATGTATGAGTAATGCCACTAACATACTCATATTTTGGTAACACTATTCAAGTATTTATGTTTGTTAAAAAA
Source organism: Copidosoma floridanum (assembly GCF_036245765.1). Classification (NCBI taxonomy): domain Eukaryota; kingdom Metazoa; phylum Arthropoda; class Insecta; order Hymenoptera; family Encyrtidae; genus Copidosoma; species Copidosoma floridanum. The sequence goes on from NW_028321881.1 coordinate 1,343,843, forward strand.
ATTATCTTGAGATAAATCAAAAAGAATATCATCGATTATTTTATCACCGCGTCTTAAGTGAGTCTGCCTTTCGTTTTTATTATGTGACACAATTGACATGCACTCTGTACCCGCTACCACAAAAACATTTATAGATTTTGAAACTTTATCGATTTGAAAGTTAATTTTGTACGAAGCCCTGCTCTTAACAGCAGACGATTGAATCATAAATGGTGAACTACCTGTGAAATGCATAGCTCTCAATGGATATGGTAAGCACTAGTATCTAAAATTGACAGTAAATAGGCAAGTGATAATGTAATTTAATGCTGATAATAAAAAAATGTTACTTTAACTAACAGGATTTAAAGTATATAAAACAAATAAATTGCATTTTGGTACCTGATACTTCTGACAAGCTTGAATTATCATTATTCTCAGTCACAAAAAATGGAATCTTGAGAAGACTTGCCATTCCCATGCACCTAATTGTTTTTATCTGCAAGTCTAAGGATACCACAATTAAATATCTTTATAAGAACTGATTATTTATATATTATTGTGCGATGAACATTCATACCTTTGTGTGGCATCACACTTTTATTTAGCGTGCTGTCAATGAATGTCTGAAATATGCACGATTTCCATTATAAATCATAAATTTGCAAAATTCCTATGGACAAAGTAAGTAAAAAATCAAGTAACCCTTATCCATTGTAACCGTGCCCCACCGTTAGGCCACGTTAGTAGGCTAGGGCAGGTAGAGAAAGGGGGAAAAAGAGTTCAAGGGACCTAAGTGGGAAAGCGGGATGGGAAAGTAGGGGTAAGGGAAAAGAGAGGAAAGCCAGAAAAGGAAGCGAGGAGAGACATATTAGCTTGGGCAAGCGAGCGCGCGAGAAGCGTATAATTTTGGAGTACTACTCTTGCGATCGATTTTGTTTTTTTTTTGCGCGATAAGTTTTTGACACGCGAGAAGTGCTTTCTTTGGTGTCTTTGGGTGCGACGTCCAGAGAATACCAGGTGTGTGCTGGAAGCTGCTGAGAAAGCAGGCGACCCCGAGTTCCACGAGAGGCGGAAGGTTTCCCCAGCCAGAGGGCTAACGCGAGGCTAGCGTCAGCGACCTCGACCTCCAGACACTACCAGTAGGGACGCCTACTGGCCCCAGCGTTGGCACGACAGCTCCTTCGAGACTAAGAGAGTCGTCACTACCTGCGACCGTGAGTACCGGTCCTTAGGCGACCGTTTTATTGTAAAGGGCAGCGGCCCTCAATTAGCCCGCGTAAGTCTGCCCGGTCTGCGTTTTCGCGCCGCGAGCTCGTCGAGCAGTCGCGCTCGACGAGCGAGATCTCACACATACACACATACACTACACCCCCGCGGATACTTTTTTTGTAACTATTGCATATTCCCTGAATATACACTGATTATTTTAAACTTGATCGTGAGTACTTCCTTTCTGTGCGTGCCCGATCCCCCTTCGTGTCGTGTTGAAGTCGTCGCGAGAAGCGACGACGTTCAAGGTAGCCGCGATACCTGATTCTGCAGCGGTGTCTCGGCGAACGAGACCCGCAAAATATTTTACAGGGAGTGTCACCGTTGGGTATCCGGGCAACACAGGCCCGGTCGAAGTGGAGAGACTCCGCCTCGTTGATCTGCATTGTGCACCCCGTAACATTGGCGCCCGACACACAAAACCCACGGATAGGTATCGCGCGACGTCGTCTACAAGGTAGACGACCTTCACTATTATTATCCCTGTAATAATAGTAAAGTAGGAGCTGTAGCAGTAGCTACAGCAAAAAAAAAAAAAAAAAAAAACAGATCGCGGGTATAACGCGGAGAACGCTTATAACGCACACGAGAAACACCGGCAGACTCGTATAGGTCGCGCGTGTAAACAAAGCAGCGGCTTTGTTTACGTGACAATTTTGAGTCGTTGCTGACTTCCAGCACTCAAAATTTTTGTCCACAAGTGCGAGCGAAAAAGAAAATAATATTTCGAGACGAAATCGGATTTTCACAGGTGGCGTACGCTGACACACAGCGCATATACGGCATAGTATACACCGGTATACATATATACACGGCTGTTGGCTTCTCGCGGCTTGTAGTGCGCGAAGCAGTAGTGTACGCGTGCAGGTACACTATACATAACTGTATTTACAACTGTACCACACACATATACACACGCAAAAGAGAGAGTTGAGGGAATTGACTTTTTACAGCTGATAGCTTTAAATATAAGCTACAATAATTTAAAATTTTAATTTAAAGCCTCAAGGCATTTTAGGCAGAAAAATTGCGTCCAGCTTACGCCTTGGCGCAAATTCTCCCTAACCGTCAACTCTCTCTTTCCAAGCTAATCTGTGCGCTGCGGCACAGTGCACTTACTGCCAGTATTTTTTTTTGTATAGTGCGACCTTAAGACCATGGCACCGATACCACAGGATCAAGAGGATAAATTAAGCGATTTCTGCAGGTCGTTAATAAAAGAAGACCTAGGAATCGATTTTCTTGAAAATCTCGAGCTGCTAACGACTGGTAGTAAAGCAGCCAGATCACACCGCCTTTACCAGTGGCTGACGGGGAGATACGTCCCCGAGAATTTTAAACCGGCGGAAGACGTCGACGCAGCCATTGAGCGACGTGTAAAAGCGCGTCATCTCATGGTCACACAGGCCTGCGAGGAGTTTGCAAAAGCAAGCGATGACGAAATTGACGTCGAAGCCGTGCACCCGCTACAAATAGTGCGGGACAGTGAGGAGGTGAATAACCTCCTTAAAATCACAACGACGGCGGCAATGACAGCCACGCAGGTCGAAACTCTGGATATCCAGACATTGGGGACAAATAAAGATGAGCTCCTCATCAATACGTCCTCGCTTGTCAGGGACTCGGACAAAAGTAGAGCAACTCAGTCAGAGCAAGCTCTCGAAAGAAAGAATAGATGGCTGCAAGATAGGCTTTTAAAAGCCAATGAAAAGATCGCGAACTTAACGCGAACAAGTTCAGCTATCATATCGAACCAGAATCAGCCACAAAGGAAAAATGTGACATCCCCAAACGAAAACGCGCCGGCGAAAAGGTGCGAAACTATATTTGGTGAACAAGCGTTTGCAAATCTCGCAGGTTCACAGGCCACACCATTCAGACACGGCCGTTACAACGTTGACTTAGCGTCGGCGTCGGCACACATCATAGCGCCACCGCCACCCACGACAATGGGACATATATGGCCAGCAAATACAGTCAGCTGGATACAAGCGATATGCCCATCATGCGCAGCAACTAGCGCATATACGTCTTTGGTAAGCTATCCGCAAAGGAGTGGGTACTCAACAGCACCACCTGTTTGTACAACGCAGCCACAAGCGCTTACGACGTGGCCCCACACATATACGGTGAGCTTGTCAACACGCCCGACGTACCCATACCTATCCCCACATACGGCTGCACCGGTTGACCCCACACGTTCAGCCTGGTCGGGGGGGAGTCTCCCGCCTTCGGCGGAAAGACAGTCGGGGTTAGGTAGGTCATACGCCGACCCCGGATGCCGTGACTTAGGACAAATTGTCCGTCGATGGAACGTAAAGTTCACGGGGGAAAGTCATGACAACTTTGACTTCTTCCTCACGCGCATTACGGAATGCCGCACAACTTCGGGGCTTACGGAAGCAGAGCTTTTCCAAGCTCTGCCAGAGCTTATGACTGGCATCGCAGCGACGTGGTTTCGCAACGAATGCGACCAGTGGATCAGCTGGGCTGACTTAATAGCTGCAGGACAGGAGTGGTATGGCTCAGGCGAAGAAGTGCAACGCCGCCTGATTTCGGATGCGCAAATGCGTACCCAGTACGCTGGTGAGCCCATACGAAATTTCTTAACGCAGATTAAGAATATCGTGTGGCGAATTCAACCCTCATGGCCGGTAGAACGTCAGTTGGACCTTTTCCACAGGAATATGTGTCCTGAGTTACAGGATCGAGTCCGACGAGACGAGGTTCACAGCATGGCAGATCTGCTGCGAAGGGCCACTGAGGCTAAATGCCATTTGGAACTCAGGAGTGCGTTCCGTGAGCCACCCCCACTGGAACATTTCTACTTCCCAGAACTGGCATACAAGCCCAAGGCTAAGGCTACTGAGGCCAAGAAACAGCCTAGGGTTGCGGGTATAAGCGAAGCCCAACCTTTGAGCGCTAGTGTACAGGAAATAGCGGCTATCCGGAACGAGCAAGCTGCCCTTTGAAAGGCAATTGAGGAGCTGCCAAAGAAGCTGGCTAATCCCCAAAAAATTGCGGGGTTTGACGTGATGGATGAATACTCGGCAGAAATAGTTGATGAGCTGACCAAGAAAAAGGTCAGAAAACCGGAATTGGACGAAAACATGCTGAAGCTGCTGCTTGACCTTCTCTACGTCGAGAAGCGTCGAACAGGCCTGGCTAAATATGCTAATGAGCCAAAGCAGAGTTCTCGCGCTTTAAACGGGCCCCGTCAACAGGGGCGACGATCACCCACGCCTCCTTCACCCAAGGCGAATAGACGCCGAGATTCGGGCTCACGCTCACCGAGGCGGAACCCGAACGAGGGGTCAGGCACGAAAAAGTCTTGCACCCAGAGAGACAGGTCTCCCTCGCAGGAGTCACAGCCACGTTGCTACGGGTGTAATCACCTAGGCCACTATGCGTGGGACTGCCCAAATAAGAGGCAGGGAAACGAGAGGAGGCAGTCGTAAGCGAGGGTATTACGCCGCCCCCCTCTCCGGAACCCTCACAGGCCGCGGTTACATCGGAGGACGCGCGCCGGTGGTGGCTACAGCTGGAAGTAGCTGGGTACAAGCTGCGAGCGCTATACGACCCTGGTGCTACGCACACGGTCATGTGAGCAGTCGGGCTCCAGATAGCCAATTCCTGTCGTCGGCAACTACGCCCCACGCTAGGAAGCGCGGCTATGGCCGACGGGCGACCGTCACGCACCTTAGGCTTCGTCACCCTACCCTTCGAGTTGGGAGGGGTGAAACGGGACATAGACGTCATAGTGTTGCCCGAGTTAGACGCTGACTGCTACGTTGGGGCTAACTTTATCAACGCTTTTGGGACCGTCCATTATCCTGTTGATAGAGTCCTGGTGTTGAAAGGACCAGGTACCAAGGTTCCTCTAGAGGTGGCGGGCGTGACGACGACCAGTGAGGTCCGACTCGCTGCCGTCGGGCTGGACGAAATCTCGTCCACCCAACAAGAGGAATTACAGACCCTCCTGGACCGCTACGTGGAGTGTTAAGCTCTTTTAGGTTGCACTACGTGGGTCGAGCACGAGATTAAGGTCACGAGCTCGCGACCCATCAAGCAGAAGTGCTACCCGGTATCGGATAATATTCAGGAGGTAATCCATGCCCACGTGAGCGAGATGCTCGAAAGTGGCGTGATTGAGCCATCCAATAGTGGATGGGCAAGCCCTGTGGTCATGATACGCAAGAAAGATGCCAAGTATCGGTTTTGCGTCGATTACCGGAAGGTAAACGCGGTAACAGCACCGGACGCGTATCCACTGCCACATATGGATACCATCCTGCGCAAGCTGAGGAAAGCACGTTTTATTTCGACCCTTGATCTCAGCAGCGCGTACCACCAGATACCGCTGGCCGAGGCGGCTAAGCCGGTGACAGCATTCACCGTACCAGGCAAGGGGCTCTTTCAGTTCCGACGGCTACCGTTTGGCCTGAGTAATGCGCCGGCGACGTTTCAGCGGCTAATCGACAGCGTCATTGGGCCGGAGCTCAAGCCCTATGCCTATGCCTACCTCGATGACATAATAATTGTCACAGAGACATTCGAGGAGCATCTCATGTGGCTAGAGCATGTGCTAAAACGCGTGCGCGAAGCGGGACTCACCCTCAACCGAGGAAAGAGTGAGTTCTGTCAACCCGAGGTGAGATACCTTGGCGTCCTCGTAAACCAAGATGGTTTACGACCGGATCCGGCTAAATTGGAACCAATTACGGCGTTTCCGGCTCCAAAGAATCTGAAACAACTTAGGTGGTTCTTAGGCATGGTTTCATGGTACCGGAAGTTCCTGCCAAACTATTCGACGGTAGTAGAACTGATCAACAGGCTGTTGCGTAAGGATCAGCCGTTCAACTGGAAAGATGAACAGCAACGATCCTTCGAACAGACAAAGGCTTTGCTGACGTCCTCGGTAGTGTTACAACGACCCGATCCCAAGAGTCCGTACGTGGTGCAAACGGACGCCAGCGACTCTGGACTAGGCGCCGTATTATCCCAGATAGTCAACGGGCAGGAAAGAGTACTGGAGTTTGCAAGCAGTTCGATGACTCCGGCTGAGCGCAATTATAGTGTGACAGAGCAAGAATGCCTCGTGGTCTTATGGGCGACGCGAAAGTTCCGCCCTTATATCGAAGGGACACGCTTTAAGGTTGTGACCGATCACAGCAACCTCCGGTGGTTGGTTAGTATTAACAACCCGACTGGACGACTGTCAAGATGGGCCATGGAACTTCAAAGCCATGGCTTCGAGGTTGAACACTGGAAAGGGACGCAAAATTGCGTACCCGATGCCCTGTCACGACTGTATGAGGATGATGAGAGTGGCGCTGTGGCAGCGCTTATGTAGGAACCCCCGGCTGGAGATCCTTGGTACCAGGTGATGGTACAGAAGGTACGGGACGACCCACGGGGTCAACCGCGATGGTTAATCGTCAGGGGATACCTGTATGCATATCGCCCCGATTCCACGGTTGATGAAACTCTCGGTGACCTGGAAGCCTGGAAGCTGGTGGTACCTAAAAGCCAGCACGACCAAGTGCTTCAGGAGTGTCATGATACACCATCTGCCAGTCATCTTGGCCGCGAGAAGACGTTCGCGCGTGTCTCCCGGTTGTACTACTGGCCGAGATACTACCAGGATGTTGCCCGTTACGTGCGGAGCTGCTTGCTTTGCCAACAAACCAAGGTAGACCAGCGGCTACCCCCAGAACTTATGGGGCGTAGGATCATCACCGCTCCATGGCAAGCAGTGGCCGCTGACATGATGGGCCCCCTACCAAAGACAACGCACGGCCACGAATACATCCTCGTGATCGAGGATCTATTTACGAGGTGGGCCGAAGTCGTACCGCTACGGCGAGCCAATGGGAAGGCTGTTGTGAGCGCACAGAGAGAGCGCGTCATCTGTCGACATGGTACCCCGGAAGCGTTGTTGACGGATAATGGCACCGAGTTCCGGAACACAGACGCCGATGGGTTTTTGGAGAGCCTGGGCATACGGCACATGCTTACGCCGCCGTATCACCCGCAGGCGAACCCGGTTAAACGTTTGAACCGTACCATCAAGACCATGATTCGAGCTTTTGTCGAAGCCAATCATAGGTCATGGGACGAGAAGCTGCCTGAACATGTGTTCGCTTACAACACAGAGAGGCACGCTTCCACAGGCTTCTCCCCCGCGATGCTTAACAGCGGTAGAGAACCGTACGCCCCAGGTACGATGCGCCGACAGGTCGATTCGACGGCCCAGCAACGCCTAGAGGATGAGGCAATAGAGAGCTGGAAGCAGCGTATGGAGTGTCTGCCGATGCTGCACGTAGAAGCAAATCAGCGAAACGATAAGGCACAGGCCAATGCCACTCGGCATTACAATGCCAAGCATCGCGACATGGTCAACGCTCCTGGCGACCAGGTATGGCGGGAGAACCACGTCTTGTCCTCGGCAACGCAAGGCGTGGCAGCGAAATTAGCCCCAAGGTACGCCGGCCCCTTTACCGTTCAGAGGGCATTGGGTTCTAACACGTACGAGTTGGAATCCGAGGAAGGCACGCAATCAGGCCCCATTTACGTGAGGCAGCTGAAGCCCTACGTGAGCAGACCCTCAGCGACGGCGGGAGAAGATCCTCCTGAAGATTCGGGGTCCGAAGAAGAAAAAGTGGCTAGCGCTCCTCAACCACCGTTGGAAAGCGGCGAACAGGCGAAGCGCAACCCGCCTTTAGCGAATCCATCCGATGTAAGTGAGGCTGCCGGATCAGCCAGGCCAAAGCGAGGCCGCCCGCGAAAAACGACCGTGGCGTCGAAGCCATCTGCTGTGGCTAAGACGCCTGCGATTGAAGGCAGACCACGCGACGACGCCCGAACATGCGACGCAACGACGGGTCAATCGCCGAGCGATATGCGATGGCTGCGGCCCCGTAGAATATAAAAAAAATTTAATTTTGTAAGCACCTCCATCCCAACTAATTGTGTTTTCTTCTTTTTCCCCACTTTTTTGTTTCTTTTATTTTCTAGGGGCAGTATTGTTACAGAGATGGAGGCAACATACCTTAGCCTGGGCGGTCTTATCAGACGCCTCAGGCACGCCACTGATGAGCAGGAGAGGACCGAGCTGGTCGAGGCGACTGGCCATTAAGCCCCGAGGCGAGGACGAGGCCGACCCATCGTTGGCGGTCCAACCCACACCAGAGGCCACGGAGGCGCCACAGCTCTAGGCCATCGAGGCCACGGCCGGTCCAGACGACGCCGGGGAAGGCATCCTGGAGCGGCTCAACGAGGCCCGGGAATGTGTCGTGGCGAGCCGGGAGAAGGCGATCGCCACCTTCACGGAGGTCAAGGCCTATGTTCGGGAGCGCGGCTCCACGACCAAGACCGTCAAGGCCGAGAGGACGGCCCTGATCGGCCGCAAATGTTTTGCGGCCTTCAATAACACCTGGGTCAAGGCGCACCAACTCCTCGCAGAGGAAGAGCGTTGTCGCGTCGAGGAGGCCTGACGCTTTGAAGAGAGGTGGAAGGTGGAAGCCGAGGCTCGGCAACTCCGCCAGGAGGCTGAACGCCTTCTGACCAGGGCCCACACAGTGGAGGCGCAATCGACGGGTCACTCCCTCAGACCCGCCCGCTGCTATATATGCAGGTTAAAAGGCGTCAAGCGCTCCAAGGAATGCCCAAGGCGCTTGGAGCATTACCGCTTCAGGCGCGTAAACGGAGACTCGGTCCAGGAGTGACTTTAGTCTAGGACCAGCTGATCCATGGCACATCAACATTTTTTTCTTTTTTTTTTTTTTTTCTTCTTTTTCTTTTATTTTCTTTTCTTTAATAAATTGTACCCCACTTTATTCTACCCTACATGATTTCTTTCTCCTCGCCCACAGACATCGTCCTTGTAGCCTTCCTGAATGGCGCCTAGGTAGTAGAGTTGGAGACCCCGGTATCCAACGTCTAGCGGGGGGGTGTAACGGTGCCTCACCGTTAGGCCACGTTAGTAGGCTAGGGCAGGTAGAGAAAAGGGGAAAAAGAGTTCAAGGGACCTAAGTGGAAAAGCGGGATGGAAAAGTAGGGGTAAGGGAAAAGAGAGAAAAGCCATGCACCTAATTGTTTTCATCTGCAAGTCTAAGGATACCACAATTAAATATCTTTATAAGAACTGATTATTTATATATTATTGTGCGATAAACATTAATACCTTTGTGTGGCATCACACTTTTATTTAGCGTGCTGTCAATGAATGTCTGAAATATGCACGATTCCCATTATAAATCATAAATTTGCAAAATTCCTATGGACAAAGTAAGTAAAAAATCAAGTAACCCTTATCCATTGTAACCATGCCCCACCGTTAGGCCACGTTAGTAGGCTAGGGCAGGTAGAGAAAGGGAGAAAAAGAGTTCAAGGGACCTAAGTGGGAAAGCGGGATGGGAAAGTAGGGGTAAGGGAAAAGAGAGGAAAGCCAGGAAAGGAAGCGAGGAGAGACATATTAGCTTGGGCAAGCGAGCGCGCGAGAAGCGTATAATTTTGGAGTACTACTCTTGTGATCGATTTTGTTTTTTTTTTGCGCGATAAGTTTTTGACACGCGAGAAGTGCTTTCTTTGGTGTCTTTGGGTGCGACGTCCAGATAATACCAGGTGTGTGCTAGAAGCTGCTGAGAAAGCAGGCGACCCCGAGTTCCACGAGAGGCGGAAGGTTCCCCCAGCCAGAGGGCTAACGCGAGGCTAGCGTCAGCGACCTCGACCTCCAGACACTACCAGTAGGGACGCCTACTGGCCCCAGCGTTGGCACGACAGCTCCTTCGAGACTGAGAGAGTCGTCACTACCTGCGACCGTGAGTACCGGTCCTTAGGCGACCGTTTTATTGTAATGGGCAGCGGCCCTCGATTAGCCCGCGTAAGTCTGCCCGATCTGCGTTTTCGCGCCGCGAGCTCGTCGAGATCTCACACATACACACATACACTACACCCCCGTGGATACTTTTTTTGTAACTATTGCATATTCCCTGAATATACACTGATTATTTTAAACTTGATCGTGAGTACTTCCTTTCTGTGCGTGCCCGATCCCCCTTCGTGTCGTGTTGAAGTCGTCGCGAGAGGCGACGACGTTCAAGGTAGCCGCGATACCTGATTCTGCAGCGGTGTCTCGGCGAACGAGACCCGCAAAATATTTTACAGGGAGTATCACCGTTGGATATCCGGGCAACACAGGCCTGGTGAACGTGGAGAGACTCCACCTCGTTGATCCGCATTGTGCACCCCGTAACACCATACATGTGTTGTTCTTACAGAAGGCCCCCTAATGTTCAGTAGCTTTGCAGCTTCTACCCATAATGGGAAGCCTATGTCACAATTCCAATACCGTAGTTGTGGATGTTTTTCAATTAAAAATTTTAATGTTTCTCTTTGTTTAGCGTTTGGAATGAAATGCTTTCTAGACACCAAAATGATTCTATAATAAATACTTTTAATGAAATCGTTGAGCTAAATAAAATAGTATAAACGCACATACTTCTCTAGGTTATAAGTTGACATGGCTTTGTTTCAGACCTTAAAACAGCCAGCTAAGTTCAGAATACAAAACTTTTATAGGGTTTTTTTCTCGCAACGTACGTAACGATAATGTAATTCTGAGTGATTCACAAAAAAAGGAGTGTAACCGTACTAAGGATGCGGTCTCATGAAGCGTACGGAAGCAGCAACGCACTATGCAAACTTTTTTGACAGACATGGGACTGCACCCTTATTAGGCCAAGAGCTGAGCCCCGAGGGCACTGGTGGGTAGGTAAAATACCTAGAGTAACATACCAAGTTCCTAACAGGTAAGATACCGGGTAAATCAACTCACGAGTTTCAGACAAGTTTCTGAGACATTAGTTTCTGACACACTCAACACTGATGTCACTCAACACCAAAGTGTCTGGCGATAGAGAGATATCGATTTTCATAAATACCATTCATATTATCGGTAAAAAATAACTGAACAAATAACTAAAAAAATTTATGAGCTTAAAATAATAGTTAATTTTGAATAAATACTAATTTTTGTTAAGTAAAATAATCGCCCATTTAGGGTTATAAACCCTTTTTTGTGCATACACCTATTGGATTATTGGACTTTTAAATCGAGGTAAATGTTAATACCACCATGTAGGTTAAAGTGCTTGGCAAATGATTTTCCGACTGCCATTTAAACAAATCCTAATAAACCCAGCTATAATTTCAGTATGTTTTAACGATCTTTTTAGCGAGTTTATCCAAATTTGTTACAAATTGAAACAAATCCTAAAAGACCAATTATAACTTTAGTATGTTATAACGATGTTTTTAGATAGTCATAACTACTTAAGGTTAAAAATGTTGAAGAGTTTCTAACATTTCTTACAATATTACAAATTTGTGACAATAATGACTAGTTTTTCTACAGGTATGTGTCAGAAATCTCCTGATCGGATCGTAAACCCACCACTGCCCGAGGGTGGTTGAAATTCTAAACTAGCCGCTACTTCAACCGGAATTGAGAAACTACATCATAAATTGAAGATATCCGAAATGTTTTCGTTATGTTTTATCATGGTGAAGAGTTACATTGTAATTAAAGTAGTTCCATGTAGTTGATTTTATAAACCAGTCGCAACTTTAAGCATTGGATAGAAAATTAAAAGTTTTCTGTTGAAATGTCATTTGCGGCAAGATTAAAATTTATCTTCTATTCTAAATTCAACCTTTAAGAAAATGGATCCATGGTTAATTTTAAAGTAGAAGATAAATTTTAATCTTGCCGCAAATGGCATTGTCTAGTACATCTTTTTGTTTGCTATCTTTCGATCAAAGTCGCAGCTGGCTTATAAAATTGACTACATGGCACTACTTACATTACTGCATAACTCTTGACCAGAATGAAATATGACAAAAATATTTTGGAATTCTACTATTGTTAAGATTTTCTAATTTTTGTGAGAGTGGTGGTGGCTGGCTTAGATTTCTTACCACCCTTGGGCTTCAGCTCTTGGTACATACATACGCTGGGTAATTACCTCCACGAGAGTTTGGTTGCATTATAAGTAATGCTGGTAGCACTGGTAACGTTAGTATCAACAGTACCATCGGTCAAAAAAGTGATCCTATAACGGGAGATATGGAATAAAAAACAACTAATTGTTTGATAAACATTGTCATTAGTATCGGAATAGTTTAAACATGGGAAATCTATTAGGAAATTCAGGACGAGTAGCTGTAGATTGATATAAAGTGAACAGAACCAGAAGATTGGATACGTGGAGAAAACGCATGTTAAGAGATGTCAGTAATCCCATTTTACTAAATGATAGTGATTTCTACAAACACTACAGGTTAACTTTAAAAAACACTTATAAATCGTACTTTCACTTGATACTGTTCAAGAATTGATTCCCGATCACTACACAAAGTCGACGAATACTTGAGTATTGCAATAGATGAAACGCAGAAGTAATGTTATTGGAACCTCAAGAGTAAATTTGTTTTTTATTTTAATGTGAACAAATTATTATAACAATTCAATGTAAGAAAATAATTGTTTTAAACATGGTTCGTAATTCTACATACTTTTTATACCTAGGGCAGAAAAAGCGGCAGATCATTTGCACTCTCGTGCTGTATTTAAGGTGGCTCATCACCCTTGTACTATTCGTTAGTGTGACATTAGACTATCAAACCTAAAAATATTGAGTAGCAGGCTCAATATGTATATGCATAGATACGAATCTGCTTGTTTACGTACAGAGGTTAGCTTCCAGTTTCGGACTTTCAACTCGTCATATGCTGTTTTTTTCACTCGGCAACCTTCAACTTTCGCGAATCCATTAGAAAGAAGATTATTTAAACAACCTACTCCTACTTCTTGTAGTATGTGGCTCGACTTTAAGCCTAAAAAAGCTTAAACTGTTGGTGAAATAATCAAAATGCCTCATAAGACCAATGTTAAGATTTCGAATTTTGACTGTAATTTTTTTCGATTTTGATCGGCAACATGCTCTGAAAATTGAATTGTACATCCGTTGAGTGATACTTTACCATAGATTTCAATATAAATGCAATGGCTTGACTTTGAAAAAGGTGATGAGCCATCTTAAAACATCTTCGGCCCTAAGGTATGAAGTGATTCCCATTAATTCATGGTGTGCACTTATAGACACAAAATTTCACTGTCTGCCCTCTGTAGGACAAACAGCATTCACAGCCCAAAAAAAAAAAACATCTACCGTGACCTTTACAACGAGGTTATCGTTTTTGAACTTATGACTAAGAAAACTGTTTTTTAATTTTAGGATGGACAAATTTAGATTCATCGACTTATTAGAAATAATAGATCCAGATTTACGAGAGCATCCTGAAGGTACTCCACCGTATTTACAATTAATTAGTACGATTCGATTCCTTGCCAAAGGATGCTACCAGAAAGGTTGTGGTAGGGATATGTATCATCCAATGAGTTAAGTGTCTGTGAGCAAATATTTACACATCGTGTGTGATGCAATAAATGAAAATTTATCTCATCTAATCATTTTTCCATCTACGACAGATGAACGCCAAATGCTTTCAAAAAGGTTTGTAATCAATTGAAGGGCCGGATCGAAGAATGGGATGTGCGCGTGAACTCTCGTGTACTAGCCCTTAAAGTATGCAACCAGATACACTTCCTCACTGATGCCGATTTTTCAACTTTGCAATAAAAAAAAATACATAAAACGCCAAATCTCAGAATACTTTCAGCGAGAAAGTTTCTTCTATGTAAAAAAAGAATACATTCCCGCAAGCAGATTATTGTTTTTTTTTTTCAATCAAAAGTTATGGCGAGTTGAAAGAAGCTCGATAGAGATTACACTATACGCTGCACTACTAGCTTTATATAGATGCAGAGCAGACGCCGCGCCATGGTATATAGATAATATCCTTTTTAGAGTGTGTTTATATTCTGCAGTAACGTCTTTTTCTTGCTAATCATTGTTACGATTTAACGTATAATAAATTATCGTAAACGTATAATACAGTAGCAGAAAGTATTCGATAGTGTGAAAAAATTTACATTGTTCAGTACATCGTAAACAGCTTTTGTAGGTATTAATCTATATGTACTTACTTCGTATGTATTAAAAAATATCAATATTCTAACCTAAGTGTACGATAGGTATGGCTGGACTTGAATCAAAAAAAGGACGGAAGCGGTTAAGAAATGAACACCGTTGGCAATCAAATGTTGCAAAGGCTGCTCGTATCAGTGTAAACAATATTTTCACGTAACTAACGAATTTTAGTATGATTCAGAAAATCTCTGCTTCTGTTTTTTTCGTGATGTTATTCATTTAGTTACTTCGTGATACATACATACTTTTCCATCTCTGTTAATGTTTATTAGCATTTCTTTGAATAAATAGTTTAAAAAAATTTTAATAACATTATATGATGAAATAGGGCAAAGCGTACACATCATCATCTCAAAACGACAAGACAAGCTCCTAAAAAGATAGTAAAAAAAACAAATAAAATAAAAACGTAACAGTGAATAATATGGTTTCGTAAATATTATAATAATGCATTCAATATTTCTTCTCGTCGTGTAAATGTTGAATAAAACTTATTTCTATTCTGTTTCAATTATCTTTGTTACTTTTTTGTAAATTCTTATTTACTTATAAGTTCACTATTACCAAATACATCTTTCAAGCATACTAAACAACAGAAATTTATAAATATATTGATTACATTTAGTATCAATGAATGTATAGTGCGTTTGGTATCTTATTAAATTATGGTAATTAATAATAACGTTATACTTGTCTTATTAATTTATAATATAACATAATACTTATTCACATTAACAAAAGAAGTTGTCGCTACCCAATACATTATAATAATAATTTTTGTTATATTTATCAATTTCATTATTATTGCCACTAATGTAATTTCTATTATTATTATACAGCCAGATGGAATAACTACATACCGACAGAATTAGACGTACAACACTGCGCGGCGTCTGCTCTGCATCTATATATAGCTAGTAGTGCAGCGTATAGTGTAAACTCTATCGAGCTTCTTTCAACTCGCCATAACTTTTGATTAAAAAAAAAACAATAATCTGCTTGCGGGAATGTATTCGTTTTTTACATAGAAGAAACTTTCTCGCTGAAAGTATTCTGAGATTTGGCGTTTTATGTATTTTTTTTTAATGCAAAGTTGAAAAATCGGCATCAGTGAGGAAGTGTATCTGGTTGCATACTTTAGGGGCTAGTACACGAGAGTTCACGCGCACATCCCATTCTTCGATCCGGCCCTTCAATTACTATGTAATGATCAAATTGTACATATAACACACTTAATATTAATTATTTCATAACCTAGTTTTACTACAAAAAAAGTAAATACTAGCCTTCTTTACTTTACCCAGTAAAAGTTTCAAAAAAGTCATAAAATTATATAATTAATTTTCCTTATTTGTTATTAATTATCAGCTTTTTGCCAAACATGCATTTTTCTGGGATACTGGGCCCTATTGATTGTACATTAATAAAGATTGTAACATCAGCGGAGCACGAAGAGGCTTATGTGAATTACAAAGCATACCATTTTTTAAATGTGCAAAAGGTAATTAAACTACAATTGAGTAGTTTAAATTAATAAATACATAAATATGTATGTCAAATAACGTTACACTAGAACTCTAAAATGTATTGACAGGTGTGTGATAATAAAAATAGAATAAGGAACCTTAGAATATGTAGTGGTTCTACTAATGATCGTTTTATTTGGAGATGGAGCGAGTTGAGAACAGAAATGTATTGTTTACGAAACAATGATGAGATCATGGAAAACGAAAGCTCTTTCTATCTTATTGGCAAGTAAAATTTACGCTAATTTGAAATCGATTCGTTACAAATGAAATTGAAGTTGCACAAGCTCAAACGAATTGTATGATGCACTGTAAAGTAGAGTATTCTTGATATTAAATTATTTACATTTGTTTCCTTTTTTCTGTGTGTAATAATGATTTCTTAACATATTAATCTAAAGGACTATAATAGAAGTCATATAATGTTCAATTTACTTTGTAGATTATTCCATAAGAGTTTTTCAAAAATATCCATTGATGAATTGTGTATGCGGGAAAAAAAGCTTAATATAACAAGAACTTCTTACATTCTCTAACAATCTACAAACTTCCATCTCCGATTGGTCAAAGAAACTCTGTTATTTATAAAAGAACAATGATGTAATAGTATTGAAAATGGTACCACCGAAGTATATGCAATATAACACAGCCTCATCATTCATGTAATTAATCAAAGGTGGACCGTTTTCTAACTTTTAATGAAGACAAGAAATTTTATCTTTTAACTGCAATTAAATATTAATAATAAACATTGGCAAAGATTTTGTTAATTATGTGGATTATTTTATGTACAGGTGACCATGGATACACACTTTCACTGGTTTTAATGACACCGTATGCTAGAACTGATCGAAATACGTCAGAAAGTCGATTTAATCAAGCTTTAAAGGCTACAAGAAGCATTATTGAACGAACGTTTGGCATCTTGAAAAATAAATGGAGATGCATCCTATCAGATAGGGTGTTCCATTACACACCACATACTGCTGCGACCATACTAACTACTACAATTATTTTGCACAATTATGTTGGGCAGCATAAGTAAGACAAACACTTCGTAAATATGATTCTCGTTGAAGTACATTGTATGTATATAAGAAGAATGTTGTTAACTATTTGCAGAATCAATATACCTGCAGACAATGGAAATGACGATATGGTTTTGAATGCTTGACGACGATGATGATGATGATAACGACGATGACGTTGGAGTGGCTGACAATTATGCAGAGGGTGAACAAATTCGTCAGGATTTTACCAGATTGTATTTTCAGTAATGCACTTTTTATTTATACAGCATGTTATTATGATAATGCTGAGATCAATGTATAAGTTTAGTTTTTAAAATGTTTATTGTCATTTGTTAAGTATATTGTTTTACATGTACTTATTAATGACTGAATTAAAAAAAGCATATACTGATTAAATGGTAATGATCCAATAAACTTTCTTTTGAAATAAGGGCAGCATCGTCTATTCTTATATTAAATTAAATAATTACTTAAAATAAAAACCATTTCTGTATGAGTTGCTGCTTTTAATAAATATAAGTGTTTTGTCATATGTGTAAGTAATAATTCCTTGCGCGTTTACTTTTTAGACTAAGTATTGTATTAACAGGACGAAGAGCTTGCGTTAAAGGGTTTTGTTAAAGATTATTTTATATTTTCAGTATTGCTTATAAACAACTTCCACAGCCTCAATACTAATTGGTAGATATAATTGCTTACGCAATTGCTCATTAGTAAATGACTTACAATTAATAATAAAACCATCTTTTGGAGCATGCGATTCTAGTCTGTTGTGTTATGAAGGATCGAAATAGTGGGTCAAAGGATGTAGCAAAACCTTGAGATTAGGAACATGAGCAATTGCACTTTTAAATTTTAGCGCGTCATAGATGCATACATACAACGTAGAAAGCAGTGGTACTCAACCCAATTGCGCGCTTACTCTTTCTCTCTTACCGCGCGCCCAATAACCCCGCTCACTCGCGGGCGCGCCGCACTCACACGCTCACTCGCTCGTTCGTTGCTTCGATAGGCGCCCAGAACCCGTGTGTTGGGACATTGGTGTGCAACTTACAACACAATAGTGTATCTAAGAGTGCAATTAATACAGTCTCTTTAGATGGTGGTCATGGCTGAGTGGTCAGTATGAAGTTTCGCGATTCCTTACTTGATGGTTTAAAGGTTCCACTCTGCCTTTCTGGTGAAGCTATTCTATTTAATGTTCTAAACTTTTTATCAATTCATTTAATAATACGAAATTACCTGCCTCCCATCTACATGAGAATCCTGGAACTTCTTCTATATAAGTTCGTTACACATGCAATATTAAACACAAAGTATTTTCTTAACTTGTCGAAAAAAAGGAAATATCTGTTTATTTAAAAAGAGTTCAGTAATTCTGGATTTTATAACCCAGAGGTCAACTTCAATTTATTGGCACCATGGTCTACAGAAATATTTTGTATTGTCAAGTGAGTGGCTGTTTAAATTTTTCATATAGATGTTACTTTAGTATTATTCAAGCCCACGCACTCATTATATGCGAAGATAATTTATTTTGTAACTTATATGGTAACTTAACCAATCTACACAGCAGTTTAAAGACTCATGCCTTATAATGTTGTACTACAGTAAAATCACTGTCATTTTTTGGTAATCGGAATTTTTCTGGAGCATGAGCATCAATTATTAAATCCATCCTTTGTTTACAAAAAAATTAGCTAAGTCAACCGATAGTATTAAAAGTACTATCGGAATCGATACACTACAATATGAATACTTTTTTCTACTCCTTTTCTTAAGTTGTATATGCCTATGTGGTGAGACTAGTTATAATTTGGCAGGCTGGATTAATAACTAAGTAATTTTTTTAAGTTGGCATTCATAGTAGAGGCTTAATTCCAGTTACAAAATTTCTCAATTTATTCTTCACCCGAGTGCACTAGATTCCATTGAAAAGCGCTTTACGCTAACTCGTCAGGTGAAGGATTTAAAGCTGTAAGGAAGTGTTCTATTTTATACTTGTTACAATTTATTACCATAGCTTCTTTTAAGTCATATAAGCAGTGCTGCGTGAGACTATACAAAAATAGTTGTGAATACGCACTAAGACAACATAACTGTCTGATTCACTGTACTACTTAATAATACTAATACTGCATGCTGCGATGGTACGTTAAAATGTATTTGAATGCATTTAAGTAAGCGATAGTTTTTATCGTTTGCTGCATTACAATAGCATTATCAGCAGATATGGCATCAACCTTATTTATTTGCTATAAGTAAAAATGGTAAACGTACAGTGAAAAGTGTTATAAAGTATACGGATTTTATGTTTTTGTTAAGTTATGTGTGTAAGAGTATCAAAAACAACTAAAAGTAAGAGGTTCTGACATCACAAATAGTAGTAGTAGTTAAAGGGGTATTTATTATTAAAGGAAACGCTTCTTTTGCCATGAGTAACATCATGTGATCTTCTTTTCATTTTAGTAGCAAGTTTCTTGGACCCTAGTCAGAAAACAGGAGTTCTGCTCTACCACTACTATCACACCAATGGCTCAGAACACTTGGCTTCTCTGTCCACCGCCAGTTGATCCAGCTTGGCAAAGCAATGATTTTCAGATAAACACAACAAAAAAAAAAAATGTGTTAAAATACTGCTTCCGTTGGAGTTTAAGAACTTTTTAAGGTGATTTTAATTACTTCAATGTTCAAGTCTGTAAGAAGTATTTTAACATGGGTTGAAACTTAGACCGATTACTCTATGAATAGTTTTTTACCAGTCGTGTGAATTTTATCAACATGTATTATTTATACAAGAGTTTTTAATGATGACTCGGAAACTATATCATAAGAGCCCATGTTGGTCACGACTTCTTATCGTGTCATTTCTCAATGTTCAATATTATAACACATGCTGAAAAAATAGAAGTAAATGTAGAATAGTCGCTATAAGACTATTCGCAATTTCCATACAATTATGTAATCATTTTGTTTACGTAGACAACGTCCTCAGCTGGCAAAAATGTAAAAGGATATCATGCTTTATAAGTTACTAGAGTCAATGAAAACTATTTAAGTGTTTTTATAGTAGATATTTTTGAAAATAATCAAAGTTCTACCTGTTTATTACATAATAAATCATTTAGTTTCTTAAACCTGTTAATGTTTACTTTGAATTTTAAAAAGTTTTGAAAACTCTATCGAAGATTATTCCGTAAACTATACCTACATAGATACATAAAATTGCTTCATCTA
Source organism: Copidosoma floridanum (assembly GCF_036245765.1). NCBI lineage: Eukaryota > Metazoa > Arthropoda > Insecta > Hymenoptera > Encyrtidae > Copidosoma > Copidosoma floridanum. Next base: position 1,364,003 of record NW_028321881.1, read on the forward strand.
CATGTAGACAAACTAGGACGTCTAGGTAGGGTCATGCTATTCCGTCACAACATAACGCCTTTATCTAACGGAACCTATTTATCACACGAGGACCAACGTATGCTAGCTAGGGTACTTACAGAAGAAATTTTTAATCGGGTTGTTGCGATATTTTTTTGGCTCATATGTTATCATGAAAATTTTTTCTTGCCTTTTTTATTTTCGAGCTTATTTTCTGATTTTACTTGAACCGTTCAGTAATGCTGAGAGAAGAAGTAAGACAGAGAGCGTGCGTGCCTGTTACCGTATGGTACATATATTCTAGCCATGCTGTCAAGAGAGAATGCAGTGGTGGAGGGACAACCAGGAATGCAGGGTACAAGAAAAAAAGTAACGCTTCTTGCTATTTTCGTCAAGTCAGGGTCCTATATGAGAAGCTTTGATTAAAAAAATAATTTGATAAATTCATTTTCTAGCGTGCCATTATTGAAATAGTTTGGATTAACATGATAGATGGAGAGCTCCGGTCTAAAGACTTCAAATCCAGATCGAGTACAGCTACGAGGTATAGTGGGGTTAATGAGAAGGGATTGCACGCAGGGAGTAGGTAGGGAATAAAGAGCTCAGTCAGTTGCTAGATTTTGTTGAGGATTAATGTGTCTGTCTACGACTTCTAGTACTGGTTGAACCTACTCGTTTTCCTTATTATCAATTTTAGTACAAAAGTTATGAGATGGAGTAACAAAGGAGGGTAAAGATTAGGGATAAGGAGTAAAAAAAGTGGCGCTCTACAAGCATCGGCAATAAAATGAGCCGTACATGTACCTGCACGAAAGTTGATCCATGACTTTAACAGCTCTCAGAAACTAGCACTATGTTCGCTAATTAAAAAGTGGATGCTAGCAAAAATGCGTTCTGTACGAGAACAGAGGCATAATGGCAGTGCAGGTGATCATAACAAAGGTATGAACACAGGGACAATAAATTGGTAGACATGGGCACAAGATCAGGACGAGAATGCTGGTAAATATGGCAGCTATGGGTGCTACAGGTACAGCTCTGCTCATAGCCACGCAGAAGAGCGTTTTCTCGTATATGTTTGGCCATAGAAGGCCTCAAAGTAGGAGAGAGAAGAGGTTGCTCCGTACTTGCTTAACTATAGGGCCACTGATGGCCTCAGAGCAAGAGAGAGGGGACGTGGCCCTGTATATACTAAGCCATTAGGCCAAGGGTGGCCTTAAAGCAGGAAAGTGGCTGGTCTCGTACCTGGATAATTGTGCTGGCCCCAGACTCATGGGTTTGCTTATTAATTTTTTATTATATATAAAACAACTGCTATAATATAATAATTGTCTTTATTTTAGTGTATATTTTACTTACAGAACCTTAAGCCTCTATTAACAGAAACTTGTAAAGAATTATTATGGTTTCTAGAAAAATAAAAAAAGTTCTATCTTGTAAATTAATGATACATTTTCTTTATTACTCATCCATAAGATAAAATTGAAAAATGTAGTGACCACAGCCCGACATTATTATGCCCTTGTATCATGTTATTTTAGTATTAGAAGAGCATACAATGTTTCTTGAGTTTTTATAATAGTGCGACCATTATACTCACAACTCAAAAACAGAAATCTTCAACTTAAATAGCTTCAATGTTAGTCTGCAATGATTAGACATAATTTGCTTGTTATTTTTATGTGTAAAAATATATATAAACTTTATAAATATTTTCTTTAGGACCGCTTTGATTCATGGGAGCAAAGCTTGAGTATTTTTCTTATGTTATTACGTCTTGGCTTTGCGACACATCTTCTACACGCGAGTATGATAATGTCACGTCCATCATGCAAACAGCAAGTGTGTTTGACATTAGCAGCTTTTTTTTAGTGCAATTAAACTAGTAAAAGTAATTTACCAGTATTTTTACGTATAATGGACGACTCAATGTTGACAGCTCTTCTGCGATGGCTGGTGAAGCAGCTTAGGTAATTCGTTAATAATCTATTTCGCGAAAAGAAAAGTTTTAATAATTAACTAGTAAGAGTTAGTTTTATTCAGTCCCAATATTTACAAAAGTTAGTGAAGCAGTAATATCATTGTTCATAAATATACCTTGCTAAATTAATATCAGCTATTCACTTAATAATTGACTATTTTTCTATAAAAAAAGGGCAATCCCACAGGGCGTGGACCAATTAAATTCCTTAACTATATAAATAATTGTGTGTAGGACAGAAGGTCAGTCACAAAGTGGGGGTCAATTTAATAAACATATTCTAAAAAAATGGTGCAGCTGCAGGCTTAGTCAAGGTGTTGAATCTGGCGAGAACAAAGGTAGGGGGCAGGAATTGTCGGTAAACAGATGACTCATCAATCAGTCATTGGTACTGATTCATAAGAGTGGCCACTAGGCAAAGAATGCTTAATAGACTTTCTTACTAATGGAGAGAAGACGTCACTAGACGTGACACGCCTCCCCTAAGTTTTAACTTACCAGGCACATTAAATCTTATTAGAATGAAGTTTTGTTTCATCTCTACAACGTGTATAAGTAATTGTTAGTTGTAATTCTGTAACACGTAGACACGTATAGTATTAAGAGACCCTTGAGTAATTATAATTTTGAAATTGATATGAGTACTTTGTCTCATTATTGTTACTATTATTATTATTTTTATTATTATTTTTATAATTATTATAATTATTTGTCATTGTCATTAATAACATTATTATTATGACAATTATCATTATTTTTATTATTATAATCATTACTATAAAAATTATCTTCATTATTATTGTTAGTACTATTATAATAACGATGGTGCTCTAGAAATGACATTTAGGTGTTGATTCGCTGTCTTTCAAAAATAAATTTACACTCAGCCTTTGAAGCTTAGCTTATCTGAGTAAAAATCTTAAAATTGTTTATGAGAATACTTGGTCAATAAGATGCTAAAGTGTTAATGATCAATTTTGGGTAGTAATTAAAATAGGATCATAGGTAAAAGAAATTTTTAAAATAATTATCTATAGACCACGATATCGAATTTAAATTGGTTTGAAGTAAATTTATATTGAAAGCAAGTAATGGTAGCTATGGTCCAATGGTGTACCAACATAGGGTACTCAAAATGATATTGTCTTCGTTACCTTCGATATAATTAACGGTGTAATCAAAACAGTCTTTTCAGGATTCATTGTCCAAGAGACAGAATTTGTATTATTAAGAAGTTCTTAGTCATTAATAGCCTTTTTCTTTTCGAGGGAATCGCAATAAAAGAGTGACGTTTGTAGTGCCAGCTATACTAAGTAAGGGCTTCAGTTTGTTCTCTTTCGAAGAATTTTATGAATTCTCTTACTGTACTGTGCTGAGATTTCTTGTTTAAGTTTTTAAAGGTTACACGAAAATCTTGCTTTGCTTATTATTTGGTGGTGATTTCAGAAAAAATTTATAATTGTGCTGTAGCATATTCATTACTATGTCTTTGAATAAAGCTATCTGAGTAGCAGTTGCACATGCAGGCTGATGCCTGTAAGTGTCTAACGCCATAAATGTAACGAGTTGCTTAAAGTAAAGTTTTTCATGTTGCATGTGTGTGAGATTGGTGGCGAATGATTTTGTATGTGACAAGTAATAATGGGTCACCCTCTCTACATGAGAAATTCGTCCCATTTTTTTTTGTTTTTTCAGCGATGGTTTTTGCTTAACTTCTGAAAAAATACTTAGTACTTAGTATTATGGTCCATGAGTTCATTGTTTTTATACTAAATGGATTAGAAAGATAAAGTTTTGAGTTGATGTACAAATGGTGAAATTTTAATAAAGTGTACATGTTTTTAAAAAAAAGGTGAGATTTTAGTGGTAGGCAAACAAGTTTTATAAATAACTGTTGTCAATTATTGCATGACTTTAGTATGGTTTTACTTGCGATACATATGTGCATATTTCTTGTCACAGAGTTGAAATAGTATTTTGTCTTACAATTTAAGGAAGTATACTTTTTATTTTGGTGTTAATAATTACTTTTTTTTATGCACGTTTATTCGTGTGTCGTTCTGGTTTTTTGGTAAATTTTTGTATTTGCTTATTTTAGTGTGTAAGTACACTTTCTTTGTGTAAATCTTCAACAATATTTTCGATTGGTTAATTTTTGTTTGTGTACTTTCATGCCCTATAATCTATACAATGTGAAGTAGTAATTAAGACTAGGTGCACGATTTTCAAACCTGAAGGCCATCATCACAGTCCTGACAGGGCCCGTAGTTTCATGAATTAGCGAAATAGCTTTTTCCGCCAAAGTTTGTTTTTGTTAAAAGCCCTGCATATTTAACTTCCCAAATTTGTGTGCTACTTCCTGGCAGCAAAAAAACTAGTAAGTATCATCACATTAATGACCTGACACTGCATTAACTTTTTTGTGTATTACCTAGGAGATCTGGCCTAATCTCGTTGTCTTGCCTAATGCAAGGCGTTATCTAGATTCTTCTGTTATTTTGAAGACGAGTTTGTTATCCCACAATATTTATTGAAAAACAAAGTGCAAATTTTTCTCAAATGCTTAAAGTCATTGATTTAAATTTTAACGCCAAAGACAGCTGAACCATTGTTGATGCACTAAACAATTCTTAGCTGTAGTGTTTTTCTTTCCTAGGCCTTTAAGTGCTGGTTTTTCTTAATCGCTTATCTTGCATTCTTGCTCGGACTTAGAAGTACTGCTGTTGTTCTTCAGTTATTCTTGAAATAATGTGCTATTTTTAAGTTAAAATATCATTTTAAATCTCCCTGTATAAGTGTCAAAAACAAAATGGGTGTAACTAGCTATTGTTTTTTAACTCTCATAAAGGCTGTACACAAAAGTGCTCTTAATATCGAAAAACTTAAAGATCCATGGCTTCGATACTAAGCAATTCACTAACACAACAGAGATTTAAGGTGTCCATATGACCAACTTTATAATCTTATGATATTTTTTAAGAAATTTAAGGATTTCAAGTAGTCATCATAAAAAAGCATTAATTTATCATTATATAAGCCAATTTTGTAAGCGTTTAGAAAGTGTACGACACTATTTGTACCTGCTTTTATAGATGTCACTAATTCACTACAACTATAACGAAAAAACACGGTAAAAGCTATAACTAGAAACAAAATGTTTCATACATTTTTGATTGGCTAAGTCCTTATTGCTGTCAGGCTAACGTTAATCCCTTAAGTAAGCATCAAGATCTCAAAATTACAGTCAATATTAGTGTCCATACAACAAATCGAAACTTTGCTAATGCTCAATGAGTCAAGCTTTAATATTAACTACTTTTAAATTTTTTAAGAACCACAATAAACAACGTGGCAAGAACTAATAGGAATAGAAATACGACGATGATAACAAAAACGATAAGGACGATAAGGACGATAAGGTAAATAATAACAATAATGGCAATGACAACAATAATAATAACAAAAATGACAATATAAAAAATTATAATAATGTTAATAATTATAGTATATATAATCATAACATTAATAATAGTTGTGATAGTAAAGATGATGATAATAACAACAAAAACAACGACAGTGATAATAATGATAAAAGTATTAATGATGATAATGATAATAATGATGATTATAATAATAATAGTAATTAAAATAAGAACAATTATAACAATAACAATAGTAATAATACTAATACTAATTAATATAATAATAATAGTAATAATAAGAATAATGTTAGTTATAATGGTAATAATAATGAAAGTAATAATAAGAGTAATAATAAGAATAATGTTAGTTATGATAGTAATAATAATGGTTATCATAATAATGTTAATAAAAAAAAAATAACGATAAAACTAATGATCGTAATAACGATTATGATAATTATGATAATAATGAAGTAATAACAATGATAACCATCATGATGATAATCATCACAATAATTTTTAATATAATGATCATAATAGTACAGAAAATAATAATAGTCGTATTAATGATAATAGTGACAACAATGATAAAGAAAATAATGACAGAATAAGAATAAAAATGACAATGATAATAAAGCTGAGAATTATAATAATAATAGATATAAAAAAGTAATAAGGTTAATTATGATGATAATAATAATAATTCTTTTAATTATGATAAACATAATGATAACAATAGTGATAATAATAATAGTGATAGTAATAATAGTGATGATAATAATAGTGATAATAATAATGTTAAAAAAAATTATAAAAATTATGATGATGTTGATGATAATGATAATGATGATGATGATGATGATGATGATGATGATGATGATGATGATGATGATGATGATGATGATGATGATAATGATGATGATGATGATGATGATGATGATGATAATAAAGATGATGATGATAATGATGATGATGATGACTGTAATAATAATTTTTATAGTGATACTAATGACAATAAGAGTTGAAGTTATGTTAAATATGCTAAACATGATCAGAATCAATAGAGAACAAATGACAAGAAAAAAAAATGAGAATGATATCTATATTAAAGGTTAAAATAATTAGAATAATAATGCTGATGTTGATGACAAGAGTAATAACGATAACAATAATGACATTGGTAATAATGATGACAATAACGATAATAAAGATAAGAACGATAGAAATAATCATAATAATAATAATAATAATAATTATAATAGTAATAATAACGATAATGACAATAGTATTTACAATAATAATAATCACAACAATAAAAATAATTATATAAATTCAAGGAGAAAACCTTGTTAAAACGTCTAGGGTTGGTTCTCGAATAAAACTAAACATGGGTGATGCTAATGAAAACAACGTACCTCAGGCAGTAACCTCTCAGAGAAAGTCTACTGTCAGTTTCGACCTGATGAAAGCCCAGGTAACTGTTGTTGGCCTTATGGATTCTGGGAGAGGCCTTAAAGGCGTCCAGCATGAAAGTGTTTTGCTTTCTAAAATCCGAAAGCAAATGACAACTGAAGGTTGGTCAAACGATCGGACCAACAAATCACAGGATATAGACCATAATAGCCAGATTGAACATCAACTGGCACTGGCTGAATCAACGATAGTCGCTCACCTTCAGAAAACCTTGAGTGACACAGAAAAGGAGGAGGAAAAAGCACTAGGTAGAATGACAGACGTCCTACGAAGTATTAAAAAAGCAAGTAACAGGCAGTTAAATGTGAGCACTACAGTCAAGGAAGCCAGAGTTAACCTGGAAGAAACCTGTGGGCTCTTCAAGGACATTAAAGGCTGCTGCCAGAAGACTTTGGGGGGAGATGTTAGTGTTAAACACATCTCTGCCATGTCATGTAATCAGACAGCCTCTGAAAAAGAGAGGTTGAGACGATGGCGATACCAGGGATTGCAGCGTTTAAAAAAAAAGTCAGAACGACGACGATGACGAACTGTGAAGTAAAGTCGTAATCAAAAGACAGCAGGCACTTGCAAACTGCAAGGAGCAAGTGGCTGCTAGAATAAAGCTGTTAGGTAGCACATCAACTCTAAACAAAAGTTAGCCAGGAAAGGAAATTAAGAAGCGAAAAAAGGCAAAGGAAAGAATCGAGGCCATCCTTGTTAAACCAGCAGAAGGAAAGTCATACGTGGAAGTACTAGGAGCATTCCGCATTGCGGTCGACCCGAGAGACTGCGGCATGGAAGTTACCAAAATACGCAGCACAAAGGCTGGTCTTATTCTGGTGGAGCTCGCCAAAAGCACCGAAGACAAGAAAAAGTTAATGAAGGTCATCTAACTGACTATCGGTGCCGCAGGAATAGTACAATCAAGGAAACCTAGAGTTACCTTGGAGGTACTGGACTAAGAGGCAGTCGCCGTAAAAGAGGAAATTATAGCAGCCATTTAAGAGGCTGCTAATATCAAAGAAAACCCAGGTGAAATTTAAGTGGCTATGCTACCTTGAAACCGATGGCAGGAAAGAAGGTCGCTGGCCAAAATGGATGAGGCTGGCGATTTCTTCTGTCTGAGAAAAGTGTCGATAGCAGTGAGATAGATCCAGTGCCGACTAAGGCGCAGGATTATTGTCCAGCGATGCTACAGGTGCCTGAGATATGGGCACACAAGATACGATTGTAAAGGCCCGGACCAATTAGGCCTCTGTTGAAGATGCGGAAAAGACAAACACAGAGCTAAGGACTGCAAGGTCGAGCCACGATGTGTCCTATGCAGTGAATCCTTGCATGAAGGAGAGATCACGAATCATGGGCCTTGATCTAGAGTGTGCAGGGCCTTTAGGCAGGTCCTGGACAGAAGAAAAAGAAGCTCGACATAATGCCCAGAGTTCTCCAAGGAAACATAAACCCAGAAATGGACGCAGATGCCCTTCTGCCACAAATTTTATGTGAAAGAAGGGTAGACGTAGCACTCATCAGCGAGCAGTATAGGAACTATAAGCCGCCTAAGTGGCTCAGCAACGCAACAAATATGTCGGTCATTTCAGTTCCTAGACCAGATAAAATTCACCAAGTCGCGAGCGAATCGGAAAGACATTTTGTCTGGTTGAAAAGTAAAGGCATTACGTATATCAGCTGCTTCTTTTCACCAAACACTAGTATCGAGGTATACAGGAGAAGAATCAGTTACGTTAAATAAACCATTAGAGATGGCATGAAGGGTGATCTTACAGTCACTGGAGACTTTAATGCAAGCGCAGCAGAATAGGGTATGCCTTCAACAAATTATAAGGGCCGGGCAGTCCTAGATACGATGGCAATGCTAGGACTGTTCGACACACATTACACTGGCTTTGGAGAGCCTTGCACCGAGAGTGAAGGAGTGGCAGGTAATTGAGGACGAAAATGGTAGCAGTCACCAATATATCGTCTTTAAAATGACCGATATAATAGACAGAAGAGGCATAGCACGCAAAACTGGATGGAATGTTAAGAATCTGGACAGAGAACGACTAGCGAAGAAAGTTGAAAATGGCATTGCTGCTATCCAAAGCAATGAACGAAGCCTGAATACAGTAGAAGGGGTACAGAAGCTAACCAAAGCAACCATACAACTTCTCAAAATCGCAAGCAAGGCTTCCATGCCAAGAAAAGAAAGATGGAACGGCAACCGCTTAACTTACTGGTGGAACATGAAAATTGCAGAATTAAGGCGCCACTGTCTCTATCACAGACAACAAAAAGCAGTGCAGCAAACTCTGTACCAGGAAGTTAATAACGACCCCTAAGAAAGAGCATACCAGATAGTGATGAGAAAACTGGGAAGACTTGCACCAACTGCAAACAAAGACGCAAATGTCATGAGGCATATCGTAGATGCGCTATTTCTGACGCATCCAAAACTCGAGGATCAAGCAGACTTGGAGCTCATAGAAGATGTACCTTTATTTACCCCGAAGAAACTGGAACTAGCAGCCGGATCGCTTATAAATGGAAAAGCTTCTCCAGATAGTTCTGGTCCAACAGATGGTATACCAGCAGAAGTTATTAAGGCAGTAGTGGCAAAACACCCACAGCTGCTCTTAAATCTATACAATGCAAATTTTTGGAAGGGGTTGTTTCCAACCCCCTGGAAAAACGCACGGCTGGTACTGATCGATAAATGAAAAGGGGAGTCAAACTCTCCGTCATCTTTCAGGCCGTTATGCATGCTGAATACGCCTGGAAAATTATACAAAAAACTGCTTGAGGGCTGTCTTCTATAGGCCATACAAAACGCAAGAGACTTATCTGACCAGCAGTACGGATTCAAGAAAGAAAGGTCCACCATAGAAGCAGTAAAAGCAGCTCAGAGCACTTAAGACATATGCCATGAAGCAAGACCCCTCGTTCTTCTGGTAACCTTAGATGTAAAAAACGCTTTCAACTCAGCAAGATAAAAAGACATGCTGCACGCTTTAAAATACATATTCAGAACACGAGACTATCTCTTAAGAGTATTGAGAGATTATTTCAAGGACCCCTACATGACCTATACGACAACAGAAGGCGAAAAAAAGAAAAAAAATAACGGCAGGGTCATTCCAGGGTTCCATACTTGGACCCGATCTGTGAAACGTGTCATACGACGAACTACTCTGCTAGGAAATGCTAGAGGGGACGTTCTTAGTAGGATAGGTGGACGATGCTGCAGTAGTGATCGTTGAACGCACGATGAAACTTGTCCAGATACGACTTAACCAGGTTATGTTGAGAGTGGCTCCATGGAGGGAAAACTACGGACTCGAAGTTGCAGCAAATAAGACGGAGATAGTACTATTGACGAGAAAAGAGATGGATGCCATCATCCTTCTCAAGGTACAAGAAGAAGAAATGAAAACGAAGGATGCCGTAGAATACCTAGTGGTGACGCTGGATGGAAAACTCACGTTTTGAAGCCACCTTAGGCAAGCAGCAGACAAGGCAGCATCAAGAGTAGCGGCATTAGGCCAAATCATGCCAAACGTTAGAGAACGGAAGCCTGCAAAACGCAAGCTCCTTATAACAACGGTCCAGTCTATTATTCTGTATGAGGCTGAGATATGGAAAAATGAGATGAACATCGAAACGAAGAGAGTGAAAATCGGTCAAGTTTAAAGAATAGGAGCCTGAAGGATAGCTTGCGCCTATCGCACAGTCTCAGAATCTGCGATAATGGTGATAGCGGGCATAATCCCCATCAACTTCCTTGCCAGGAAAACGCGATTGAAGCACCTTACGAAGCAGGACCTAGAAAAAATGGAGGCCAAAAAAAACGCCCGGAAAATCACCTGGAAACGCTGGCAACATAGATGACAAGAGGAATTTAGAGATACATAAACGTCCCGCCTGATAAAATATGTCAAGGAATGGACAGACTGGAAACACGGGAAAGTAAATTACTACCTTAGCCAATTCCTTTTAAATCACGGGTATTTCTGCTCGTACCTCAGCAAGATGCAAAAAACACAGACGGCTGTTTGCAAGTACTGTGGGTACGACAAAAATGACGCAGAACATTTGTTCTTAGGCTGCATCAAGTGGCTAGCCGAAAAAAACGTGCTGCAGCAAAGGGTCGGAACTTTTAATCCTAACAGCGTCATAAATTAAATGCTACTCAACCAAGAAAAGTAGAGTACAGTAGCCCCATACATACATACAGTTCTCTGGACCAAAAAATAGGATGGTTTTCTGGTTGACTGAGTGGAGGTGGTGCAATCGTGGATCCGTTGCCATCAGGGGGCGTGGAGTTGTGTTTTTGCTGCGGCGCCCGATGGGTTCAGCCGGAAGGGTGGTGACGGGGCCTGGGGCGTGGCACCGGGGTGGTTGGTGTGCGGGACAAGGGCCTGTGTTGGTGCTTAAGTGCGTGCAGACTCCCTTTAACCGTTTCGCTTTATCACATTCCAACCGATAAGCGGCTGCGTCCTGGCGGCCTATGTTTCCAGGTACTTCGCTTCCAGTGCTCTTTTTTTTTTTTTTTTTTTTGATTTTTTCTTTCTCTTGGCCAGGCTTCTGGAGTGTGGTCGCAGGGCAGTCGATGTGCAGTATGGGGGCTTGCGTAAATGATTATATGTGGGGAGGCTCCTCAGAACCGCTTCACTGCATCACTGTCCTACCGATGAGCGGCTTTAACTCGGTGGTCCAGGTCTCTGACTCTTAGACTCTGCAGTGGGTGGGCTCATTGTGCCTTTGCTGGGATGGCCAGGTTTGGGCTTGCGGTAGGTAGCATCTGCTTATTATTTTGCTCCATCCCTCCAAGTCAACAAAGATGAGCCACTTAGATGCATGACGGAAACTAGAAAATATTCTAGAGGACGCAAAAGTTACGAGACAAGTTGGTAACGAAATACTAAAGAAAACCCGAACCAAGGGCTAAGCCTCCGTGGCATCGGCTTTAAGTGTAATTGCAAGAACAGATTCCAAGCTGCCTGTCCAAAAAAAAAGTGTTGCCAAGTTAGTGGGTTTAGTCATAACAAGTCCCACACAGAGGAGGGCTCGTACACCCTTCTATCGTGCATAATGGCATTTTTGACGTCCTTGGGATAAAAAAAATAAATTACAATTGTTATGATAATTACGGTGATTGAATTAACAATAATAATAATAATGACAATTATAATAATGATTATGCCTATAATTATAATAATAATGATTATAAAAACGGTAACGATGAAAATAATACTAATAAATATAACGATTGAAATGATGACAACAATAACAATAATGATAATTATAATAATAAAATTCATAAGAATAATACTAATAATAATAATTATTTGACAGTATTATTAAAAAAATAGTAATAATCAAATTGATACTAATAAAAACTATAATAATTATCATGGTAATGGTACAAATGATTGTAATAAGAGAAAACATAGCCCCCATGATAATGACAATAGCAACGAAGACTCTTATTATAGAAACAACAATAGTAACAGATCAATTGTTGTTTATAAATATGACTATAACAAAGATAAAGAGCATAATACTGTAAATTATAATAAAAAAAATGCTGATGATACTGATAATTAAAATGACTCTGATAAAGATCATAACATAAATAATAATGATGATTATAATAATAATAATAAAAACGATAATTATCTTAATGATAATAATAATAATAATGATAATGATAAGAACGATAACGATAATGCTAACTTTTACGACAATGATAGTAATATTGACAATAATTATTAAAATTATGATAAATATAATAATAATATAAATAACAATAAGTATAATATTTATGATCGTCATAGCAATAGTCATGGTAACAATGATAATGATAATAATAAGAATGATAATCATAATCATAAAAAAAAAAAACATTTATTATGATATTAATGATCATAATCGTGATAATAATAGTGATCGTTATGATAATAATGCTGATGATGATATTACAAACAATAATAAATCAAATTATTAATAATAACAATAATGATAATGATAATAGTTAAATTTACAGTGTAAGAAATTATAAAGAATGTAATAATAGTGGTATTAATAATTATGATAAAAATAGAAAAAGACTTGATGACAACAATAATGACGAAAAAACTAATGATGATAAAATTAATGATTATTATACAGATAATAGTAATTGTAATAATTATAACAACAATATTGACGAGAATAATGTTAAAAATAATGATAGTAAAGATCCTAATAACACTAATTATGATTCTAACACTTATGTAAATCATAATTATGATAATAATAATGGCAAGAATAATCAAGATAAAAATAACGAAGATGATTACGATCATGATAATAACAGCAGCAATAATACTGATAATTAAAATGACAACAACGATAATAACAAAAATGATAATAATTAAAAAAGACGACAAAAATCGTAATGATGTAAATAATAATGCCTTTAATAATCATAGTTATAAATTAACAGCGGCAATAATAACGACTATTATGAAAATAACTCCAATCATAAAAACGATGACAAATTTTATACAAATGTTACTATTTTCAATAATCACAACATTACCTCTGAAAATAATGGAAACAATAAAAATGGTATAACTATTAAAAATAAGAACAACAATTATAATAATAATAATGATGACAATAAAAATCATAATTATGTTGATGATAATAACGATAATAAGCATGATAATAATGATATCGATAAAGATGATAACAATGATAATAATAATGACGATAATGACAATGATAACAATGATAATTTTGATAATGATAATGATGATGATAATGATAATGATGATGATAATAATAATCATAATGATAATAATAATGATGATGATAATGACGATAACAATAATAATAATAATAATGATGACGATGATGATAATGATGGTGATAATAATAATGATAATAATGATGACCATGATGACAATAATATTAATGATGTTAAGTATAATAATAACAAAAATGTTAATAACAATAACAATTATGATGATTTTTGTAAGAATAAGTACAATATCAATTATTATAATAGTAATAATATAAACAATAATAATATGATTAATGATAAGGATAACGTTGTGGATAATAATTGTCATGATCATGGTAATATTGATAACAATCATAATAATAAGGTAGTTTAAAATCATAATAGTCTTAATAATAATGATAATAACAATAGAAAGAAAAATGTATCATAATAATAAAGATTTTAATGATGATGATAAAATCAATGATGCAAGAAATTTTAATAATCATCATTATAATGGTAGTTATAATCATAATAAAAATAAAAATAGAGCCAATGACAACGATAATAATGACAAGGACACTAATAATTATAAAATTAATAATTATTATACAAAAAATATTAATTAAAATAATTAAAACGATAATACTAACAAAAATAATGTTAATAACAATAATAATTAAAAAATATTAAGAACTATTATTAAACTAATAATGATTTTAATACTTATGTTGATGAAAATTATGATAATAATAATGTCCATAATAATAATGCTAAAAGTAATAATAATGATAACGATCATGCTGATGACAAAAACAATAATGATAATGGTGAGAATGACAACAACTATTATTAACAAAAATTATCATTATGATGAAGGCGACAAAAATCATAATAATGTCAATCATAGGGCTTTTAATGATTATGGTTATAATATTAATAGCGGCAAATACATCGACCATAAGACAATAACTTTGATTATAAAGACAATCATAAGGTTTTTATAAATGTTAATACTTTTAATAATTATTACATTATCTCTTAAAAAAAACAAAGTCGATAAAAATTATAATACTGTTAATAACAAGAATAACAATAAAAATAATAACAATAGTTAAAATACAATTAATAATTGTGTTAATGATAACAATAATAATGATGATAATGATAATTATTATAAAAATAATAATAATAATGATGATAATGATGATATTGATGATGATCATGATGAAAATGATGATATTGATGATGATCATGATGATAATGATGATAATGATGATAACAATGACCATAATGACAAAAGTGATAATGATGAGGATAATAATGATGATAATGATGACAATAATGATAATCATGATAATAATGATGGTGATGATGATAATAACAATTATGATTATGTTGATATCAATAAAAATAATAATTATATTGATAATAATAGTGGAAATGATAATAAAAATAAAAGTAACAATTATAATAATGATAAGTATAACATTGACAGTTATGAGATTGATAATTATGGTGTTAATGATAATAATAATGATTATGAAGATAATTAAAATTATAATAGTGAAAATACCAATGATAATAATATTTATAAAAATAATTGTGAGAATAATAGTGATTGTTATGATAATAATGCTAATAACGATAATAATAAAAATTTTGTATAATACAAATGATAATAATAATGGTAATCAAAGTGACAATGCGAAAAATTATGTTCAATATTATAATAATGGTATTTATAATTATAATGAAAATAAAAATAGAGCTTTGACAGTGACAATAATGACAATAACACTAAAAATGATAGAATTTATGATTTTTATATAAATAATATTGATTGTATTAAATATAACAATAATATTGACCAAAATAATGTTAATGATAATGATCATAAGAGTCATAATAGAAATTAAAATAATTCTTATACTTATGTTGAACATATCTATAGTAGTGATAATGGCAAGAATAATGATGATAAAAATAATAAAGATGATAACGATCATAATAACGACAGAGACAATAATAATGATAACATTGACAATAACGATAATAACAATTAAAGTAATTATAAAAAAGACGGGAAAAATCGTAATGATGTAAATAATAATGCCTTCAATTATTATGGTTATGATATCATTAGCGGCAATGACGACGAATATAATGGCAATAACTCTTATTATAAAAACGATAACAAATTTTTAACAAATGTTATTGTTTTTAATAATCACAACATTACCTCTAAGCATTACAAAGTCGATGAAAATGATAATTCATTAAAAAATTAGAATATCAAATATAATTATAATAAGAATGACAACAAAAATAATAATTATGTTTATAATAACAACGATGATTAGAACTGTGATGATCATAATGTGACAAGCATCATAAAAATGATCTTGATGAAGATGATGATAGCAATGATGATAATGACAATGATGATCATGATGATGACGATAATAATGATGATGATAATGATGATGATGATGATGATGATGATAATGATGATATTAATAATAGTTATGATGATGATGATGATGATAATGGTAATAATGACGATAATGATGATGACCAAGATGACAATGATGATGATAAAGATAAGGATAATAATGATAATAATGACAATAAGAGCAATAACAATAGCCAATATAATGACATTAATGACAATAGTAACAATATTATTGGTAATTATGGTAATAGTATAAAAAATAATAATAATATGATGAATGTTAAGGATACTGTTGTCCATTATAATTGTCATAATCATGGTAACATCAATAACAATAATGATAATAAGGATAATTAAAATCTTGATAGTCGAAATAATAATAATGATAGTAATAAGAAAAATAAATCATAATAATAAAGATTGTAATAATAGTTATTACATTGATGTTGCAAGAAACTTAGATAAATTATCATAATATTGGTACTTATGATCTCATTAACAATAAAAATAGAGCTAATGACAACGACAACGAGGACCAGGACACTAATAATAATAAAATTAATTATGATTATACAAGTTATAACGACTGTAATAATTACCATAATGCTAACAAAAATAATGTTAATTATAATGATAATTAAAATAATTATAAAAATTACTATTTAACTTATGATAATTTTAATACTTATGTTACTAAAAATAACGATAACGATAATAGCAATAATAATGATGATAAAAGTAAGAATATTGATAACGATCATGATAATGACAAAGACACCGACAGTTATAATTAGAATGACAACTACGACATTAACGGAAATGATGTTTATGATACAGACGACAAAAATCATAATAATGGCAAAGATAAGGCTATTATCAATTATGGTTATAATATTAATAGCGGCAATGACATCGACTATAAGACAATAACTTTAATAATGAAGACACTAATAAAGTTCTTACAAATGCTTACACTTTGAATAATTACTACATTACCTATAAAAAAAACAAATTTGATAAAAAATGTTGGTACTGTTGATAACAAGAATAACAATAAAAATAATAATGATGATAACAATAAAAATAATAATGATGATAACAATACCATTATTAGTTACGTTGATGATAATAATAATAACAATTTTAATGGTAACAATAATACAAATAGAGACAATAAGAGCAAAATCGATAACAATCACGATAATACTGATGACAATAATAATAATATTCATGGTAATTATGGTAATAATATAAGAAATTGTAATAATATAATTAATGTTAATGATAATGTTGTCTATTACAACAGTCATAATCATAGTTACATTAATAACAATAATAATAATAAGGATAATTAAAAGCATAATAGTCAAAATACTAATAATAATAATAATAATAATGTTAAGAAAAATGGATCATAATAATAAAGATTGTAATAATGATAATTATATTGATAATGCAAAAACTTAAATAATCATCGTAATAATGGTACTTATGATCTTATTAAAAATAAGAATAAAGCTAATGACAACGACAACGATGACCAGGACACTCATAATATTAAAATTAATAATGATTATACAAATTATAATGATTGTAACAATTATAAGGATAATACTAACAGAAATAATGTTAATCATAATAATAATTAGAATAATTATGAAAATTATTATTGAACTAGTAATGATCTTAATACTTAAGTTGATGAAAATTATGATTATGATAATGGCAATAATAATGATTATAAAAGTAATAATATTAATAATGACCATGATAATGACAATGACATTGACAATCATAATAAGAAAGACAGCAACAAAAGTAACAAAAGTGATAATTATGATAAAGACGACGAAAATCATAATAAAAGCAATGATAAGGCTTTTAATGATTACGGTTATAATATTAATAGTGACAATGACATCGACCATAAGACAATAACTTTAATAATAAAGACACTATTAAAGTTTTTACAAATGCTCATACTTTTAATAAATATTACATTACCTCTAAAAAAACGAATTCAATAAAAATGTTGATACTGTAAAAAAAAAAGTAACAATAAAAATAATTAAAATATTAACAATACGATTGATAATTACGTTAATGATAATAATAATGTAAGTGATAACAATAACAATAGATATGATAATTATAACGATAATAATGATGATGATATCCATGATAATAATGATGATAATGATGATAATGATGATAATGATGATAATAATGATGATGATGATAATGATGATGATAATGATGATAATAATAATAATAAGAAAAATGAAGATAATAATAACGATGGTGATGATAATGGTGATGATAATAATGTTGATGATTATAATAATGATGATTGTGATGATAATGACCATGATGATAATGATTATGATCATGATGAGGATGATGATGATAATAATAATAATAAAGACAATAATAACGATAGTTATAATGATAAGGATAATAATGATAATGATGATGATGACAATGCTAATGATTAGGATGATAATAATGGTAATGATAATAATAACAATTACAACTATGTTGTTGTTAATGACAATAATAATTATATTGATCATAATAATGGTAATAATAAGAAGAAAGAAATATTATTATTATTTATGATAAGGATAACATTGATAGGTATAATAGTCATAATCATGGTATTAATGATGATAAAAATGATAATAAGGATAATTATATTAATAATAGTAAAAATAACAATAATAGTTTCATACGAATAATTAAATAAAAAATGATAATCAAAGTGACAATGCAAAAAATTATGTTGAATATTATGATAATGATATTTATGAATATTTAAAAAATACAAAAAGAGCTTTGACAATAATAATAACTACAATAGCACTTATAATGGTAAAATTAATAATTATTATACAGATAATATTAATTGTGATAATTATAACAATATTATTGACGTTAATTAAATTGATAATAATAGTGATAGTAAGAATAATAATAGAAATTATGATAAAACTAATGAGAATTTTAATTCTCATGCTAATAATAATTATGATAATGATACTAGCACCAATAATGATAAATAAAGTCATAATGATAAAAACGATCATGATTATGACAAAGACAATGATAACAATTGTAACAATGACAACAGCGATATTTACGAATACGATAATTATAATAAAATAAACAAAAATCATAATAAAAGCAATAATGATGTTTTTAATAAATATAGAAACAATATTCATAGCGGTGAGGATGACGACTTTATCAACAAAATCATCAATTTGAAAGACTAAAATTAATTTTATACTGATATTGATATTTTTTATGAGTATAACATTACCTCTTACAATAACGACGTCAATAAAAATAATAATACTGTTAAAGTAATGATGATGATGATAATGTTAATGATGATGATAATAATAATAATGATGGTGATAAAAATAACGATGATGATTTTGACAATGATAATAATAATGATCATGATGATAATGATGGTGGTAACAGTAATGATGATGATCATGATAATGATAATAATAATGATAATGATGATAATAATGGTAAAGATGATAATAACAATCACAATTATGTTAATATTGATAAAAATAATAATAATATAGATGATAATAAGGGTGTTAACGATAAAAATAAAAGTAATAATAATAACAATGATAAGGATAACAGTGATTCGCATGATAATGATAGTCATAGTATAAATGATCATAACAATTATAAGAATAATTATAATTATAATAGTAAAAATAATAATGATGTTGATATTTATAATAATAATTGTGATAATAATACTGATGGTTGTGATAATAATGCTGATAAAGATAAAAATAACAATAACATATTATATTCATAATAATAACAATAATGATAATTAAGGTGACAATGCAAAAAATTTTGTTAAATATCATTATAACGGTATTATTAATTATGATGAAAATAAAAATAGAGCTTTAGCAATGAGAATAACAAAAATAACACTTATGATACATGAATTAATAATAAATATACAAATAATATTAATTGTAATTATTATAACAATAATTCTGTCGTCAATAAAATTAATGATAATAATAATGAAAATAATAACAAAAATTATGAGAATAATAATTAAGATTTAAGTACTTATGTTGATGATAAGTATGATACTGATACTAGCACTTATAATGATAATATAAATAATGATAATGAAAACGAACCTGATAATGACAATGACAATGATAACAATTATAAAAAGGACGACAACGATATTAACAATAACGATGATAATAATAAAAATAACAAAAATCATAATATAGCAATGATAATTTTTTTAATAAATATAGTTTATATATATATAGCGGTGATTACGATGACCATGATAACATAAACATTAATAATAAAGACAATAATCAATTTCATCAAATTGTCAATGTTTCTAATGCTTACAACATTACCTATGAAAATAACGACATCGATAAAAATAATTATACGGTTTTTTGATAAAACAAAAAATATTATTAATAATGATAATAATAATAGCAGAAAAAAAATTTTCATGTTGATGGTACTTATAATAATAATGATGATAATGATTCTGATAATTATGCTAGTGATAATTATAATAATAATTATAGTAATCATGATAGTGATAATGATGATAATAGTAATAATGATGATGATGGTGATAATAATAATGATAATGATCATAGTAATGATGATGATGATGATGATGATGATGATGCTGATAATGATGATGATGATAATGATGATATTGATGACAATGATGGTAACAACAATAAAGATTATAATGCTATTAATGACGATAGTAATAATATTAATTATTATTATGAAAATAATGATACAAATAATAATGTAAATAATAAATATCAGATTTATATTGAGGATCGTCATAGTAATAATTATGTTTACAATGATTATAATGATAATAATAAAGACAATTATCATTTCGATAGTGAAAATACTGATGTTAATGATGTTTATATTAATTATTGTAAAAATAATTTTGATTGTTATGATAACTTTCCTGATGATGTTAACAATTAGAAAGAAGAATCAGAGTCATGATGATGATGATAATGAAAATTTAGTAAATAGTGCAAGAAATTATAATAAACATCTAACTTATAGTATTAGTTATTAAAATAAAATTAAGAAAGGGTTGAAGACAATATTAATAATAACAATAACACTTATAATAGTAGAACTTGTAATTATTTAACCGATAATAATGATTGTAAAGATAATATTAAAAATATTCACAAAAATACTGATGATAAAAATAATCTTAAAAATAATGCTAAAAATTATAATAAAACTTATAGTAATTTTAATACTTATGTTTCAAATAATCATAATAATGTAGTGGCAATAATAGTGATCATAAAAATCATGATAATAGTAACGATAATGATAATGACAGAGACAATAGAAATGATACATTGGATAACAACAACGATATCAACAAAGATAATAATTATAATAAGGGCGACAAAAGTGATAATAATGCCATTAAAACTGCTCTTACTTATTATTAATATATGATTAATAGTGGCAATGACGACGACCATAATAACAAAAAATTTAATCACAAACACAATAATTAATTTTATACAAATGTTAATATTTCTAATGATATTAACATTACCTCTTAAACTAAAAAGGTCAATAGAATAATAATACCGTTAATATTAAAAATAAAAATTACAATTATATTAATGACAATAAAAATAATAATAATGTTTATGATGATAATAATTATGATGATGATGATAATGATAATGATGATGATAATACTGTTAAATAACGTTTAATGTCATTTGAGTTTGTTTTCAGCTTCAAACTGAAAACTGTGAACTACAGTCTCACGCTTCTTCACAGGCTACGGGACAGCAGATAGTCTAACTATTTGTTTGTTTAAATTATTAGAAAGGAAGAAATACAGTGATGAATATAATATCCAGGTTAACTTACCTTTCTTTCCACTTATTATTGATTTGGATGACCAATTCAGATGACTTGTACCTCCTCTTTCCGTTGAATTTATCAGTATTTAATTTATTATGATTTGAATTCTTTTTATAATTGGTTTTGTGTCACTTTTTTTGCGATACTTCTATACATATAAAAGGAAACAGAGAAAAGACGAAACGTCTGGTTAATCTTTTAATATTAGTTATTAACGTCTGCACTTGATAAGCGGCAGTGGGCTACTGACTTAAAAACCGCGCAAAGAAATGCACCTGGCACGAAGTTTTGGTTGAAACTTGTTTATCTTACTTGCTATGGGGCTGATACTTGCTGACTTTATGTGTTTAAGCTTCATGGCTCGCTTCGTTTGTTACTTGACACTTCCAAGAGCCACGAAGTAAGCTTTCTTAGGCGACAACTCTCGTTGAGTATGACTCTGTAAAGAGTCTTGAAATTTCATCATTGGGAATGAAATATAACAGAATAAAATAGAATGAGGATGAAAATTTATTTATTAACGCAAGTTGTTACCTAACAGCCTCCCCTTCTAAAAACTATCACCGTCCTCGGTAAATATACATTATTTTATATTTTATTTTATTTTTTTTGTTTTTTTTTGTTATTCTTTTATCTTATAAGTAAACATTTATGACTTCTATAACGTAAACATATTACAATAATTCTTATAGTAATATAATAAAGTATTAATTTACAGAATTGTTACATTTGTTCATTCGGAACTGAGAGTCAGGGAAGGAATGGACTCGTGAATATTAGGTCTTCTTCTTCTTCTTGGTCCCTGGTTTTATGTTGTTAATTACTAGTCTATAAGTGTATCGAGATTTTCTGACACTCCCATCTCAAGGCATAGCTTATAGTGGCAGTCGTATTTTACCAAGTTGATATTTTCCTGGCATGATGGGCAGATTTTTTTAAATTTTATTTGTGTTTTGCACAGAAGACTGTGCACTTCAAGGTGGCATTTGTATATTAAATTTCCACACGATGAATGTGTTACTCTTTCACGGCTTTTTTGCGAGTCTTTGTGGGAGTAATTCGCCCCATACATTTTAAGACCTTTGAGGGCCCTTTCCGTTGATTCTTCGTTATAGTATGTAGCGAAGCTTAGGTATACCTGTCTTCTATCGTCGCGTATGACATATAATGGGTAGTAGTTTAAATGGCTCAAAAGGCCAAAGGTCATTAACAACCGGGTGTATTCATCCGGATTTTTAATGGCCGGTACCTTAGATACTTTTTGGATCGTTATTTATTTTGATCGTGTTTTTCGTTTTTGGTTCTTTTGTGATTACATTTTTTTGCTACTGAGTTATGCAATACACTACTATCTGGCGCATGTTTTCTGCCTACTTAGCCGATCCATACGTTATATGAACGGGAACAATATCTGCCCGTGTTTGTTTTTTGGTTGAAAAATGAATATCTTCTATTGGATATTTGTTTTTGAAAACTTTAATAATATAGTTTGTATTAATAGGTTTTTTAATAATGACGCTTTTTTAGTCCCGGTACGATTTACTCTTACAGATCGTAATGTTGGACTAAGCTCTTATTCATTAACTTTTTCAAGGGTTTTGACTTCCGTTGCTGACTCCCCATTCTTAGTTGATGCTTCGATGTTTTGTAAAGATGATTTGTCTTCTATTTCAGTGGTTGGTGTGTCATTTAAGGTTGCTGCAGCAACCACCGCATCACATAGTTGGTAATATTCGGCCTCGTAGCTGTATGGGGTGTATGGGGCTGAACATGGCTGTTCTTTTAATGATAACATCAGACCAAATTTGTTAAGCAATGTTTCCAATTGGCGCTTATCAATTGGTTCTTCGGTCATTATGTTTAACCAACGTCCATTTTTCGATATATTATGGACCTTGACTTGTCTTTTATTTGTGCAAGGGGACAGGTGCCATTGACTTTGCCCAATTCCTCTCGTCTAATACATTCGACAATAAGTCGGATAGCTCCTGTAGCGTTGGCACTGCATTTCGGTTATCAGCCGCTATCGCTGCCTCCCGTGGTGAAAGGAATGCTACTTCGTAACTTAAGTATCCCATAGCACAGGGTTCCCGTTCGATGGACCTCACTATCCCGAAGTTTTCCAGAATTTATTTTCAGCATTAGCCTACTATAATCCCCCTGCAGCAGTATGCTAAGCTGGGATCCATCAGCCATTGATTCTGTGGTATTAGCGTTTTGTTCGTCCATTGTGTGTGTAATTCTGCAAGCGTAAATATGATGGATGTTTTGAGGATCATTACTTGAGACTGTACATGTATGAGTGTTCTTGTAGTGTAATTTGTGTTGTTATTGTTTGTAAGTGATGTATGGAATGCAGCTATAAAAATAAAATTAGGTTTATGAAACTATTGGATAATAAGTAGGGAATACATGGATAGATACAATTATTACTTATCATACTATGCTGAAATATTTACATATTTGTAATACAATAAAATAAGTAGTTTTAATACATGCTAAAGCTTAATATTACAAAAAAGGAGAAAAAAAAGAATTGCTGACAATAGAGTAACATGCAGCTAAAATAGAATACAACATGCGCTTTTAAATTTAAAGTGTAATTATTATTATTTTTATAATTATTAAATTTATTTGTTTATATTCATATTTATTTATATATATATATATATATATATATATATATATATATATATATATATATATCTTTTTTTTTGACCAATAATAAACTTCCTTCATATAAATCCTAAACATAAAATTGAACAATTGAAGTTAAGAAAAAAGAATTCGTGAAAGGAAGAATTGCTTTTACAAAGCTTACAGTTAAAATCATAGAACTAAGTGATAGATATTTGACGTAGAAGGTGGCTAGTTAAATGGTAGGATTCAATTATTGGGTTTATTCTCTGCCACTTTTGATCTTTTCTTGTAGATCAATGGTTTTGGTAAGGATTGACTTTGTTTCTGTAGTTTGTATACAGCGTTGTCTTCTGCATGTAATCACATATCTGTGGTAAGTCATTTACTCAACTCGTTGTTGACATAATAGGTGAGTCAATTTTTGGTTAATTTTGTATTTTGTATTCCTTTTAATTGGTTCAGCGTATTTCGTGCGATATTCGGGTTCATCATTCTGCAATGCTAAAATAACGCTTTTAGGATCCATATATTTTACATATCGTTGGGATAATCTTCCCAACCGATATCTAACGGCATAACAATATTCTAGGGTGCTAAACTAAGAGAAATGACTAAAGAAATCTCTTTCCCTTTTCGTTTCTTCTATATCCTATGGCAGAATACACATAAGTCTTTTTTGATCAACGTTTGGTGTATCATTGTCGTTTCTTGATGGTGTTGGTGAAGAGTTTTTTTCTGCTTGACAAATAGTAGATTTCATCTTAAAAGAAGAGAGTGTTTAAACATCTTCTCCTGTATTTAGTGTATCATCAGTTACTTTAGTTAATTTACTTTATTGTATTTGGCAGTTATAGTTCAATGTTCATAACTTTGTAAATCCGCAAGTATGTGCATTTCCTTAATATTTCCTTTATTTTTTAATTGTTCGATAACTTTATGTAAAGGTTGGTTTATATTGACTCTAGTCTTTATTGTTATTTCGTATTCGGGGTTCATTGTTCTACCTGGAAGGAAAATAGTATTAAATTACTATTGATTTATGAGTTCATTTCCAGTTTTTTAAGTGTATGGCATGGGAGTATCAAAATCCGTGTTTTTATTATAGGTCTATCTTTAGATGATTTAGGTATTTTTTTGTTTTTCTTCAATTTCAACATACAGTTCAGTTGGTTTGTGTTCATTTGGTTCTTGGTTTATGGTTACTCGGGGCTCTGCGTTTAGTGGGTTGATGGTACGTTTTATAAATTTTTCCGAGACAATAGGTTTCATAATCTTCTTGAAACAGCTTCTTGCTTTGCTGATGAGTATTGCTATTATAATCATAATAATAATAGCTTCAATGACATTTCGTATTAAAGAAAAAAGAGAAGTTTTTTTATCCTCCAACTTTCGGGTCCGTTTTTTTTCCATTTGTTTTATTATATTTTGTACATTTAATTCTTCATCTGTCCATGCTTGTTCATTAAAGTTTAATTCTCCAATCGATTTTATAGCGTCATGAAAGTCATCAGTTTTTTTTAAGGGTTCATGTACTAAGTTCACTTCAACCTAATAGATATATTGTATTTGTGTGATAATCTTATGTTTACTTGTTTAAGTTAATCTGTGAGTTTTTTCCGTACATTCATCATTCATTTTTAGAAGACCTATACCTTTTACTCTTTCTTGTTGATCCATTTTACTAGGACAGATAATGTTTAATTGTTCTTCATTGGTTGTTAAGAATAACCATGAACTATCAGCTGGTGTATAAATCCATTGGCTTTCGATCTTCAGCGTAAACATAGTTTCACAGTATTTAAATACTTCTTGTCCAGGTCGTAATAACATAAGAATTTCACATTCGTTCATAGAATAGGGTTCCTTCAGCCGTTCCATAGCCGAGCATATATAACCATATACCGTCTTATCACATTGGTTAAATGTAACTTCGTATAGTCGAAAATACGAATTGTGGTCTGCTGCTACTGCTAAGTAAGGGTACGACGGTTTTATGTAGGCAGATCCATTTTGTCCAGATTGGGGTATCTTGACTGGATGTAGTCTTTAAAGATTGTAAGGATTTCGATCTACGAGTGGCAAATGTAATATTATCATCATTCTATTTTCTTGATGTTCAACATCTAATTTGTTTAGTGTACTTGTTTCGCCAGCATAAAGATTTTCTATTGGTGCTACGAATTTTAAATTCCCCACAAGGCTCTTTAAATCCCGGGCTACTGTTCTAAATAAATTTGGAGAAAATAGCTTTGGATGTGCTTGACCTCTCTGTAAATCATGCAGAATGTCGATCAGATCTTAATGGGAACGAATAATGTGATCTAGGGTAGCCTCAGTTCTTCTAAGATATGCTGACAAACGAATCAGATACCTGTCAAGAGAAAAATCCTGTCCTGAAGTCAATATATCAGCAACATCATTTAAAATAATCTCATGGCGTTCCGTGGTATTGTACAGTTCTTGGAATGCGGTTGCAAAAATATGGCTATTTGGTTCATACAATTTAATATATTCCTTTTTATTGGTATCTAAATTGTTGATGTTAGTGTTTATAACGTTTATATCATCTTCTGTGACTAAGCCATAAAGTCCTTTAGCAATGCTCCCAATAATTCCAAAAGGTGTCAGTCTTTTTGCTCGTATGCTGGGGGGTGGAATAATGTTATCTCCCGCATCGATTTCCACAGTATTTATTATGTTTAATAGTGTTGCTCTGAGATTTGTCAATCGCTTATTTTATTTTTTATATTATTTTTTAATTCAAGAGGTCCATTTTCATATAGTGAATGCAATTAGAATAACCAAACTGTACAATACAATATCAAAAAGTTTCGTTTTATCTTCGAGTAGGTGTTTGTTCCAACATGAATTTATCAACATCCAGCCATATCACAATCTCCGAATCGGCTCTCTTAATTTTTGTTACACCGATCCGTTTGTAGTATATTCCAGGATTTGTTTCAAGTGGTTTTATGCTATAGTTGCCATGATTAGCATAGTTTAAATCTGCGTGACCTTCGAACGCTGTTGTCATTAAGATGGCCAATATAATCTGCATCGTTGTGTTTTTTTTTTTTTTCTCTAGAAAGTATGTAGAATATGTTTCTTACAAGATATTATTATCGGGGAACTGGTTTTAATTTATCTGTATGTTTGCGTATGGTTTCACCATTGGTTTTTTCAAGTAACACATTATTTCCCTCTAAAACTGTTCTAACTTTTAGAGGTTCATTATAAAAGCGATCAAATTTATGGAAACGCACTTTTTTCTTTACTCAAACGTAATTTCCTGGTTTAACATTTAGAGGCTTTTAATTTTTATCATATCTTGTTTTTGCTTGTACTTTTATCTTTATTTGTTGATTTCCTGCCGCAATTTGCATATCTGAAAGTCACCTTATGAGATCTTGTAAATATAATGGGTATGTTTGTAATCTTTTATCTTTAGGTATCTTCAAGGGCAACCGTGCTACTTTCCTTAATACTAGTTTATAAGGTGTAAAATTTGTAGCTGCATGTACACTCGTGTTATACGTGAAAGCTGCAAATTTTGCTAAGTTGTCCCAGTCATCATGTTTCAGAGTAAGTTCGTATAAAGTCAGCAAGGGCAGCATGACTTCGCTCTAGTGATCCGTTTGTTTAAGGGTGGTATGCTGATGTAGTTAGATGATTGGTTTTGAGGGTTCTCATGAGTTGTTCCAATAAACTAGACATAAATGTAGCATGTCCATTTGATAGAATTGCTCTAGACGCACCATAAACTAATATTAGATTTTGTACGAGTGCATCGGCAAGAGTGCTTGATCTTAGATCTGGTACATGGACTAATATGATATATTTAGTCAAATTACACTGTATCGTCAGCAAATGGCAATTACCATTTGGTGTTATTCTTAATTTACCAACGGTATAAATGGAAACCTTATCGAAAGCTTCAATAGGTGTATCTGTAAGTACCAAGGGTTTTCTTGTTTTTAGTCGTTCGAATTTTTTCTCTTGACACTTGCTGCATTTACGTACATAATTGAGAGTATCATTTTTCATTCTGGGCGAATAAAACCGTTCTCTCATTTTACGGTAAGTTTGGTTTATTCTCTTATGTCCTCCAACAGGGCTGTCATGTAATGTTTGTATTATTTCATTACGTTCTTGGATTCTCGGAAAATCAACCTTACCGTAACAGACAGTAATTTGTATGGGTGTTTTATCAAATATAACATTTCTGTTATCAATCCAGGTTCTAATTTGTCTGTAAGACTTCCCCTTCTTGAAATTCAGAAGGTCTTAAGATTTCGTCTCAGCAATATTTTTTTAAGCGATTTAAAAGCTTTTGTAAGACTTTCTGAAGATACTAAATCGGTCGACGTTTCATTAATAACGATTGAAAGTATATTATGACCTCCATATGGTGTTATTAAAATTTGGCCAACTCTTGGTTTCTTCGATTTCAAATAGCTAAAGTCCAGTGCACCTATCGATCTTAACAGTCTTGAGACAGATGTAACTGGTTGACAATCCTTGCTAATAAAATAAACTATAGTGTTTCTTTTGTATGTAAGGCAATATCTGGTGGTAATGACATTGTTTACTAGCTTAGCTCCATTTTCGTTTTTTTTATTATCAGTACTTCTGCAACTATCACTAAGACTTACATACACTTTTGCGTGCTGTTGTGCGTATCGATTGATGGGTTGAAAAGAGTATAAGTCCGACAGTAACATAAAATCAGTTGCAATAGTTCGATTCATTGATTTATTTTCATTGCAGTTTATTTGTTTGTTGTTTTCATTTAAGTTATCCGGGGTTTCTTCTGTTATTTGTTGCAAGTCCGGCGCTTTAGATCGTCTGTTTTTTGCAGCAGCAAAAGTACTCGTTTGCGTTGGTGTGCTAAAAGTTAAGGGTGTGTTTTGCTGAATACGTGGGGTAATTGATAATTTTCCACTTGTTCTATATTTTCTTTAAATTTTTTCTTCATCGAATAGGGGTTCAAGCCCTGTTGTAAGTCTTGTTATATCCGCAATTTTTTCATCTAATACAGAATCATCAAAATTATCAGGATCATAGGTGTCCACTTCGGTTAATATGTTTTAAATTTCCGGGTCCAGTTTATCTCCATCAGAAAATCTAATTACTGATAAAAAATCGGCCTGTTCAGGCTCATCATTATTGTTAGACTTGTCCAAATATTCTTGAAGGCTTTGGTTAAATCTCTTTGTTAACTTTTCTATTTCTTGATAAGTCACTTCATCAGTATTATTTGTCGTAGTTTTAGGTTGGTCTTCAAAAACGTCATCATTTGATTTTCCGCTAAGTAAAATTGGTGTAATGGAAATTTCAGTATTTGTCATGTCTGAGTCTGAATCAGTATATGTATTCGAGTCTATTTCTGTTTCAGTCAGTTCTTGCCAATCCACTTCGTCTAGGGTCATATACTGGTATTTAAGTATCTTCTATTGACGATTCTTCAGAATCGCTTGGATCATTTTCGGAAAACATACTTGTTCTTGACGATGCATCAAGGTTAATTATATCTCAAATTATTAATTGTGACATTTCCTCATTTTTGGAACTATTATGTTTTATTTTTGTAGCTTCTAAATTCGTATCGCTAGCGTGTGATGTTGAGGCTACTGATTCTGAAAAATTCACTTTTAATGAGCTAGAATCTTTTGATGTGTTTTTAGTGACATTTCTTAATATATTCGGTTGAGATGTAGATGATGTGGCTGTGGAAATGTTTTTTGGGTTCTTTGAGCAATCACACTATGATCTAATTTCGGCCGTTCTTCGTTTGTTTTTGAACCAAGGGGTCGTCCAGGACCCTTGATAAACTTGGGTACATCTGTTTCTAATTTAGTCATGCTTCTTAGTTTTGTTACTTCTATTATTTTCTTCGAGGTTTTTGGCAATGCCTTAGGTTTGATAGTCGTTAATTTGGATGCTTTTACTTTTACTTTCCTCTGACTTTGTAATTCTGTTTTCTTCTTTTTCTCTATTTTCTTTTGACCCATCATCATATCTCTTAGTAATAGTAATCCATTGTTTATATAATTTTTTGCATAAAGAGATGGTCCTACTGGGTTATTAGATAATGCATCAGCGTTGGTATTGAGTCTTCCTGGTTTGTATTTAAAAGTGTATTTATAATCGGTAAATTTAAACATCAAGTGCATCAAACGCTGACCTGGGTCTTTTCTTGTATGCATCCAATTCAATGGCTCATGATCGGCTACGAGAACAAATTTATTTCCTAATAAATACGAGCGAAAGTGATGCATTGCATAGAGTGTGGCTAGACATTCCTTTTTAGTCATGAAATAATTTATTTTGGCTTTGTTTAAACTTCTTGATAAGTAAGCGACAGAATGGTCAAATCCATCTTTTTCTTAACTTAATACTGCTCCAATTAAATAGTCAGATGCATCAGTTGTTAACTTAAATAATTTACTAAAATCAGGGAATTGTAAAATAGGCTCTTGGCATAGGTGATCCTTTAGTATTTGAAAACTCTTTTCCTGCAATTCAGTCCATTCAAATTTTTCTCCCGTTTTTTAAAAATCTGATAATGGTTTAGCTATTTTTGAAAAATTTTTAATAAAGCGTCAATAGTATCCTGCTAGTTCTAAAAATTGTCTAATATTTTTCATAGTTTTTGGTTGGGGAAATTCTCGAACGGCTTGTATCTTTTGAGGGTCTGGTTCAATCCCTCGTTGACTTACTATATGCCCAAAAAATATTACTTCTTTTCGCAAAAATTAAACTTTATCTGGTTGAAGTACCATATTCGCTGATCTTAACCGATCAAAAAGTAACCTAACCTTACGGTCGCGATCTACTAAATCTTTTGCGTAAATAATAATATCATCTTTATGCACTAGCATTTCAACATTCAATAAGCCTCTCAGTATGAGATCCATTAGTCGTTGGAACGTGGCAGGTGCGTTTTTCAGGCCTTCGGGCATTTGTCTATATTAGTAATGTCCATGGGGTGTCGTAAATGCTGTTTTATACTTATCATGTTTATCCATGGAAATTTGTTGGAATCCACTTGCCAAATCGAAAACTGAAAAATATACGGCTCCTTCCAACTGGTCCATAATATCTACGATATTAGGCAATGGATATGCATCACCAATGGTCTTTTTATCAAGTTCTCGGAAATTAATTACTACCCTCGATCTTGGGTTTTCATGGCTATCAGGTTTTTTAGGGACAATTCAAAGAGGTGAATTATACGGTGATGACAAAGGTTCGATTATTCCTTCGTTAAGTTTCTTTGCTACGTGTTCCTCTAAAACTTTTCTATGTACTGGTGGGTGACAATATTGTTTAGTGTTGATAGGGATGTAATTTGTCATCAGGATTTCGTGTGCAACGAGGGTAGTACACGGTAAAGTGTCTCCTGGTAACAAGAAAATTTCTGAGAATTCAGAAATTAATTGATATATTTGGTCTCGTTCTTCCAAGTTTAAATGACCAATGCGCACAAGTCTTTTAAGGTCATTTATTCTTTCTTGCTTATTTTCAACAAGTGGTCTCTCATGTTCGCTGCTAGTATCGGGATCAAATTCAGGTGCAATATATTCGAAAGGTAGAATTTTTTTTGGGTCTATTTTAATCGTAATATCATCCTGATTAGTATTCACTGCCATAATATTATATAAACCTTTCTCATTTTTTACTATTCCTTCTTCTAAATATATGTTATCACACCCTACATCTATTCGTTGTACGTATCCTTTAGTTAAATTAGTATTTATTAAATTAATTCATACTATTTGACATGTTCCAGCCTTAATCGTATGTTTAGTTGCTTTACTGGTATTTTTTTGTTCTTCATTAGGGCAATGTTCTACACTAGGAGTATTTTCATTTTGTTCAATGGCATGGGGTTCGAGTATATCTTGGTTGACTAATTTATTATTTTCACTGTGTATCCAACTTTTATCAGTTTTGTTATCAGTGGCCTTCATAAGATTTTCACCTTTTTCTGATAAGATCAATTTGTCAAACTCATCTCGAAAACGAAAATCAGCTTTTATGTCTCCAAATTTTCCGTATTAAGGTATATTTTACCTTTCGGGTAGGCCTACGATGTATTCATCATAAAATTTCTGTTGGTTAATTTTATCCTTAAGGCATTCTGTCTCCTTGTTAGTATCAAGGGTTGTAGCTAAAATGTGATTTTCCTGTGCTTGTTTTTCGAGTTTTATGGTTTTTGTTCTTTTTCATCTTTTTCCAATTGCTCTATTTCCTTAAGAGTTTTTAAAAAAGGGATGGGGTTTATTACGTCATCATCTAGTACTATAGCATAATGATAATTTGACACTGTGGCTCATCTTTCTTTAAAAAAGTTTCGACCCAATAAACCGCCATCTTTGATCGGAAAATCGTTAGGGATCACATAAAAAATTGTAGGTTTTCCTCGTATGGTCATATACGTTGTTCCTTTAGTTAAAACTGGGTGAGGTGTGATTCCAGTAAGGTTAAAAATTTCACTAGTCTCTACTCGTTAATATGGGTGCAACTAATCTAATTTAATTAGATTTGTGGTGGTGCCATTATCGAGCATGAGTGTTATAAGGTGACTTTTTCCTTCTGGGATTGATAACCTTATGCTTGTTGGCTCGTCGTCGACGCCAAGTCCTTGAGAGCTACCAATGTGGACGGTTTCAATTCTGTTGCTATTTTCATTACCTGTGCTGAAACATTCTGTGTAGAGGTTGAATTCTGTCTTTGGGGGCTCATCTCCAAACGAAGATTGAGGTGAGCCGCCTGAGAGTTTAAATAATGTGGCAAACGGTCGTCTCCTGGTTGGTATTGATTTTGAAAGTTCTGATTCTAATGGTTAGGATTAAAACTTTGTTTATTATAATTATTATTTCAGGGGTAGCTATTATAATTCTGACCTCTGCCTTGGTATCCTTAATTATTACCAGGATTAAAATTAGCATCCCTCTGAGTGTACTAATCATTAGGATTTTCGTTATTTTATCGTCCGAAATTATTCTGATAATGATTAGAGTTTTTCAATTGATCTTAAAAATTTTAATTTCTTTCCTGATTCTGATAATTTTTACAGTAATTCTGTCCATTATTTTTTTGTTAATATTGTCTGTTATAATTTTGATAATTATTATACTGCCTATCAGCGTGATTGTTCTCATTGTCGATCTTTTGTTTATTAACTTAAGCCACTTAATGTGATGAGAATGGCTGATCAGGATACCTTTAAATTCGTTCAAATTATTTCTCAAGTCACTACAAGGTAGTCCTTGATATCCTGTATCTGGAATTATACCCGCTCTCATTCGGCTGTCCAATCTCAACGCGTAATCGAAGGCGTTGGCTAGAGAAGCAGGTTCTTTCGCATCTACCTGCTAACTTATTATAAGTGCTAGTCCTTTTATGAACATGTCTAATGCCATGTCTTTTATAGGGGTCATCATATGCCCGTTGTATGTATTGCCTTTATCTTCCATCAAGGCTTTTTCAGCACCGCTTAGCAGTAGGTTTACATAATCATAATATTCACCAACCGATTGACCTTGTCGTTGGCGCCCTTTCTGTAGCTGAGTTCAATAGTAAGCAACGGTTTTTCCTGTTGCATATATTTTTTTTAAATGGGTTATAAATGCTTCGAGGTTTTCGAAATCTTGGCTACTTACGCTTATGCTTGCGGCACCTCGTAGATTCTGCAATACTGCTCTTTTATATAATTTTTTTTGATCATTTCTGACCCAGCTTTCTCTATTTCTAACATCTTATAAAAAATCCTTCCTTGGAATATTTTTCCCATGGAATATAGGGATGGATTTAATTGCATGCTAAAATAAGAAGTTGGCATTAAGAGACGCCATCAGCCCTTCGGCTTCTATGATATCGGCATGATCGTTTCCATTGACCATTTTCTTAGTTGTATAATATCTTACGTACAGTTTTTTTTATTTTTTTTCCCTTTTTTTTATTTTTTTATTCTTTATGTGTGTAATACTAACAACAACAAAAAATTATACTACTTTGCTTAACGCATGCAAGTGCAATAAGTTTGCTTTAATTTTTATAGGTATACGATAAGTGTACTATGTGTATGCCCAAAAACTAAAGTGAGAGAGTGTCATCAAGCATGCTTATATGATATCATCTGCTTTAAGCAAGGGAGTATACGGCGCAGGGATTTCTAATGTGGCATGTGTAGCTATATATACAAATTGCTACGCAAGCATCAGCTAGTGCGCGGTGTAATATTATTGGGCTTTATCTGTACGAGAGTATCCAACTTAACTTAACACTTTCTCCTTGTTAAGCAAGAATGGGCTCGACGGTCACGGTTTAAATACCGTATTAATAATTTTTTTTATATATTCGTATGTATATGAGTAATCTTCTGCCTATGCGTTTATATGTTCTTAAGTGCCTTTAAAACGCTCTTTTTCCGCAAAAGCAATTAATTCATTACATTGTGTATTTAATCAAATTTTAAAATTATCGCATTTCCACTGAACATAAGTTTCTTTATTATAAAAATTATTTTTCTGAAACGTACTTACTACGTTTTTTTTGATTTTTTTGTTTTTTGATAATTTACTGTTTAATTTATCACAGTTATAGTTATTTTGTAACTGAATATTAATAAAATCTAATTTTTTTTCTAGAACGTTTTTCTTTCTTATAAGCTCCTGCATAAACGATTTTCTACCACTTCTCTTACCTTTTTTATTACTCGCAAATATATTTGTTGGTGGTTTCATGAAATATTATTTTATAAAAAATCGTGGGTATATAAGTGAAATCATTAATTATATTAAATCCTTACTCCGTTTTTTAAAAATTCTTCTTTTACTAACACTATTACGTGCAAATATGTCTGTAAATTTGTATTTGTTATTTCAATAGACCGCTTTAAGTAGCAGATCTAGGGTGAAGAGTGTCCACTATTTGAGCAGGACTAATGGGGATGAACTGCACTGGTTAGCAGATTCATGGTAGAAAGAGAAAGACTGCTCTGGTTAGCAGATCTTGTGCATAGAATGTCCGCTATGTAAGCAGGACGAAAGGGATAAACCGCTCTGGTTAGCAGATTCAGGGTAGGAACAGTGTATTTGTTCTGTCTTGTAAGCATGTAGTATAAGAGGTCACTTTTTTCTTATTCTTCTATTATCATTTGAAACACAATATTATCTTATTATATATTCATTTTTTTGTTATTTCAACGACAGTTAACTCTTCTTTATTTTTTCGTTTATTTATTAATGTAGTATTATATTTATTATTTTCTTTATTTACTTTTTCTTATTTTTTTTTTTTTTTTTAGATATAACAATATACCGCATATACCATGCTATCCGCAAAAGCACACCATATACACGTCCGCGCACAGTGTAATATATGGGGTATTACGCGTCATTCATTAACATGCTTCATAGAATGGTGTTTGGTGTTTCTTAAGAGAAAGATAGTCATAAGAGAATATATAATAAATAAATAAATAGCTAGAGACCATTAACCACGCTCTGCTACCAATTTTGTTAAATAAAGTTTAATGTTATTTAACTTTGTTTTAAGCTTCAAACCAAAAACTGTGGACTACAGTCTCACGCTTCTTCACAGGCTACGGGACAGTAGATAGTCCAAATATTTTTTTATTTAAAACATAGGAAGGAAGAAGTACTGTGTTAAATAAAATATTCAGGTTAACTTACTTTTTTTCCACTTATTATTAATTCGGATGACCAATTCGAATGACTTGTACTTCCTCTTTCTGTTGGATTTATAATTATTTATTTTATAATAATTTCGATTTTTCTTCTAATTGGTTTTGTGTCACTTTATTTTACGTTACTTGTATACATATAAGAGAAAACAGAGAAAAGACGGAACGTCTGGTTAATCTTCTGATATTAGTTATTAACGTCTGCACTTAATGAGCGGCAGCGGACTACTGACTAAAACGCCACGCAAAGAAAAGCAACTTGCACAAAGTTTTGGTTAAAACTTCTTCGTCTTACTTGCCATGGGGCCGGTACTTGCTGACTTTATGTGTTTAAGCTTCATGGCTGGCTTTGGTTGTCACTTGACACTTCCAAGAGCCACGGAGTACACAGTCAGCTTTGTTAGGCGACAACTTTCGTTGAGTATGACCCTGTAAAGAGTCTCAAAATTTTATCATTGGAAATGAAGTATAACAAAATAAAATAGAAAAAAAATAAAAATTTATTAATTTACGCAAGTCGTCACCAAACAAATACTAATGAAAATGATATGGTAATAACGATAACGATCATGATAATATTAATGACAATGATAATAATTTTTTTTATATTAGGGGTAACTATGATAAAAATAATAATAATAACTATATCAAAATAGACTATATTATTTATTATATGAGTAATGGTCATGGCACGAAAGTTATAACAATGATA
Source organism: Copidosoma floridanum (assembly GCF_036245765.1). Classification (NCBI taxonomy): domain Eukaryota; kingdom Metazoa; phylum Arthropoda; class Insecta; order Hymenoptera; family Encyrtidae; genus Copidosoma; species Copidosoma floridanum. The sequence continues at coordinate 1,401,108 of NW_028321881.1, forward strand.
ATACGGATAATTTTAATCATGTTAGTGAAAATAATAATGATTATATTTATGATAATATTTATGATATTTAGTATCGATACTAATAGAGATCGTAATCATAATGATGCTGATAATGTCAATAGTAAGGCAGAAAAGTCATTATAAAAACAATAATAGTAATAATTAAATTAAAAATGCAAGAAATTATAATAAATATTATAATAATGGTAATTATACTCGTAATAAGAGTAAAAAAAAAACCGAAGACAACGGCATGGAAGACCGTAACACTAGTAATAACAAAACTAATTATTATTATACAGATAATATTGATTGTAATGACTATAAAAATAATTTAAAAAAACGGAATGATGATAGTAATAATAACGAAAATAAAGATAATAACTATAATAACACTCATTATGTTTTTAGTACTATCGTTGATAATAGTTATAATAAAGATAATGAGAATAATAATGATGATACGGATAATGATAACGATAACGATCACGATAATGGCTAAGACAATATTGATAATATTGACAATAACAGAAACGATATAACCAATAATAATAATTTAAAGACGGACGACAAGAATCATAATAATGGCAATAAAAATGCTTTTAATGTTAATAGTTGTAGTATTTACAGTAGCAATGACAAAGACCATATTAACAATAACTCTTATTATAAAATAATTAATAAATTTTATGGAAATGATAATATTTCTAATTATTATAACATGACCTGAAAAAAAAACGAAGTCAATAATATGATAATACCGTTGAAATTAAGAATAACAATAATGACAATAATAACAATGACATTGAGAAATATGATAATAAAGTTAATAATTATGACGATGATAATAATTAAGATAAACATGACCATAATCATAATAATTAGAATAATAATGATCATAATGATAGGGATGATGATAAACACGATGATAATGATAATGATGATAATGCTAATGATTATAATAATAATTATAATAATATTAATTGTGATAATAATGATCATGATGATAATGATAATAATAATAATAATTATAATCATCATGATGATGATCATAATGATAATGATAATTATGATAACAATAATAATTATGATAATAATAAAGATAATGATGATATTAATAAGAACAATGATGGTAATAACAATAACAATCATTATGAAACTTATGACGATAATGCTATAATAGATGATATTCATAAGAATGATAATATAAATTATAATAATATTAATAGTAAGAAAAATAATATTCATAATTATATTCGTCATTATCATGGCACAATGATTATAATATTGTTAGTAAGAATAATTTTAATTTTAATATTAGGAATAATAATAATTATAATATTAATTATCAAATTTGTGATAGAAATAGCTGTTGTAATGATAATAATGCTAATCATGTTAATAGTAAAAATAAAAAATCATAAGAATGCTAATGATAATAATAAAAATTAAATCATTGAGGCAAGAATTATAAAAAATATTACTGTAACAGTAATAAAAATTAAAATAGAAAAAAAAAAGCCGGTTGCTACGACAATAGTAACAACAACAATAATGAATGAATAGCGGCAAAACGATAACAATAATGACAATAACCTAAATAATGCAAGAATAATAAATTTATTTTAAATGTTAATATATCTTATTATTGAACTATTACCTACAAAACAAACAAAGTTGATGAAAACGATGATACCGTTAATAATAAGTATAACAATGATAATAATGATAATAATGACAGTAAAAATGATAATTATGTTAATGATAATAATGATAATGATGATGATGATTATATTAATGATAATAATAATGATGATGATAATGATAATGACGACAATAATGAAAATAATGGTAATGATTATAATGATAATGATGGTGATAAAAATGATGATGATTAATAATGATGATGATAATAATGATGATGAATAAGATGATGATGATCATGAAGATGATGATGATGATGATGATGATGATGATGATGATGATGATGATGATGATGATGATAATGATGATAATGATGATAATGATGATGATGATGATGATAATGACGATGATAATAATGATGATAATATTGATAGTAATGATGATGACGATAATGATAATGACGACAATGATGATAATAATGGTAATGATTATAATGATAATGATGGTAATAAAAATGATGATGATAATAATGATGATGATAATAATGATGATGAAGAAGATGATGATGATCATGATGATGATGATGATGATGATGATGATGATGATGATGATGATGATGATGATGATGATGATGATGATGATGATGATGATGATAATGATGATAATGATGATAATGATGATGATGATAATCATAATCATGATGATGATAATGATGATGATGATAATCATTATCATGATGATGATAATGATGATAATAATAATCATCATCATGATAATAATAATGATGATGATAAAAATGATGAAGAATATAAGAATGATAACAACAATATTAACAATAATAATAATCCAATTAGAACAAAAAAAATCAACATGATAGCAATAATAATGCTTTCTATTATTATGTCTATAATATTAATTGCGGCGATGACGACGACCATAATGACAATAACATTAACTATAAGGACAATAATAAATTTAATACAAATGTTAATATTTCCAATGATTATAACATATCCTCTCATAATAACGACGTAAATGAAAATAATAATACTGTAAATAATAACAACAACAATGATGATAATAATAATACTGACAATAAGACTAAATTATAATGAACATATTAAATGTCAATAATAATAATGATGATAATGACGATGATGATTATGATAATGATGATAGTATGATAATATGAAGAGGATGATAATGTTAATAAAGACAATGATGGTTGTTACGATAACAAGTATGATAATATTTATGACAATGATACAATTATTGATGATATTTATAGGAATAATAATAAACATCATATTAATATCAAGAAAAGTAATATTAAAGATTATGTTCGTAATGATCATGGCACAATGATTATAATTATAATAATGAGAATAATTTTCATTGTTAAAGTAAAAATAATAATAATAATGATATTTATAATGATATTCGTTATAGTAGATGTTATTGTTATGATGATAATGATAATGATATGAATGAATAATATAAAAAATTAAAGTAATGCTAATAATAATAATAATGATTAAATAGATAATACAAAAAATAATAATTAATTTCATTATGGCAGTAATATTATTAAAATAAAAAAAAAGAGCCGGTCACAACAACAATAATAACAATAACATTCATGATGATAAAACTGATAAACATACTACAGATATTATTTATCGAATTGATTAGTACACTTAAACTAACAAAAACAATGTTGATGATTATAACAGTAAGAATAATAATCAGAGATTATATAAAAATAATAGATTATATTATTACTTATGTCAAGATTTCTTAGGATAATAATAATGGCAGTAATAATGATGAAAAATGTCATGATGATGATGATGACTTCGACAGTTCTGATTATACTTCGAATAACAACAACGATAATCATAATAATAATCATTATAACTAAACAGCAAATATTATAATAATGGCAACAATTTTACTTTCAATAATTATAGTGATAATATTAATAGTGGCAATGACGACAACCATTACGACAATAACTTATAAAATGCAGACAATAATAAATCCGATACAAATGATAACATATTATATAATTAAACCATTACCTCTAAGAATAATGGATTCGATAAAAACGGTAACACTGTTAATAATACGTATAGCAATGATAAAAATAATATTATTGACAATGAAAATAATATTATTGACAATGAAATTAATAATTATGTTGATAATAATAATAATGATGATGATGATGATAATGATGATAAATTTAAGAGTTATAATAACGATATTAACAATAGTATTAATCTAATGATGACAACAAAAATCATAATGGTGGCTATAATAACGCTACCAATGATTATGTCTATGATATTTATAGTGGCAATGATGACGACCATAATGACAATAACATTAATTCTAAAGACAATAATAAATTTGATGTGATTGTTAATATTTTTAATAATTATAAGGTTACTTCTTAAAATAATGACGTAGATAAAAATGATAATACTCTTAAAAATAAAAATATCAATGACGATAATAATAATATTAGCTGTTAAATTATTTATTATGTTAGTTCAAATAATAATGATGATTACAATGATGATAATAGTACTAATAATGATGATAATAATGATAATAATGATGATGATGACGATAGTGATGATTATGATAACAATAATGATAATAATAATAATGGAGATAATGGTTATGTTCATTAAGACAATGATGGTAATAACAATAACAATCATGATAAAATTTATAACAATGATACTATTATTGATAATACTTTTAGTTATAATGATAAAAATAATAATGATATTTATCATAAAAATAATGATATTGATAATTATACTAGTGATCATCATGGCACAATGGCTATATTAAGGGGGTAGTGTCACAATCTATAGTCAACGTATGTTCTAAAATACATTATGTGTTCCAAAACAGAGAAGTAAAAATAAATTTGGCAACGCCACATAAGGCGAAGACCCTCTGTATATCTATACGTATAAGTATAGATACGTTTGGAGGTTACATTGTACGTCAACGTTGAGTTGGTGGTAAAATCTACGTTGCAACATCTTCACTGATTTTTAAATACACACTTTTAATTTGTTATAACTAATTAATGGTAAAGCTACGAGTGCTGCTCTTAAAATATGATATTTAAAATATACTATTTTATATTATACTTCAATTTCAGAAAAGTCTGAAATTTTTTCAAATCACAATCTGTAAAATACTCTTTTTCTGCTAAGAATACGTGTTAAATAGATAATTTGTTTCTCGAAAACGGTAAAGCTAGGGAGTCTGAGATTTTAATATGTTATGTTATATATAGTTTTTAGTTCATACAAATTTTTTCAAGGCGTTCCTGAATTTTTGGATTTTGTGACTCTACCCCCTTAATGTGAATAAAAAAAATTTTCCTTTTCATACTAAAAATTATGATAATAATGATATTTATAATGATATTTATAATAATAATAATTATTGTATTAATAATTATGCTTATAAAGTTGATAATATAAATAGAAGATTGTTATTGTGCTAATGATAATAATAATGATTTAATTATTGATGCAAGAAGTTATAATTAATATCATTATAACGCTAATAATTAATATAATAAAATTCAAATCAGAGCAGGTCGCAACGACAATAATAACAAGAACACTAATAATGATAAATTTAATTAATATTATACAGATAATATTGATTGTAATGATTAAAACAATAATAGTGACGAAAATAATGATAATAATAATAATAATGAGAATAATGATAAGATTACAAACAAAATAATAATAATACTAATACTTATGTTAATATTTATTAAAATAATAATAATGGCAATAATAATAATGATAAAAGTAATCATAAAGACAATGACAAAGACAATGATAGTAATAATTAAAATGACAACAATGATATTATCAATTATGATCATTATAATGAAGACGCCAAATATTATAATGATGGCAGAAATAGTACTTTTAATAGTTATGGTTATAATATTTATAGCAGCAATGATGACAACCATAATAACAATAACTCATATAATGCAGACAATAAAAAATTTGATCAAATGTTAATATATTTTATTATGAAGACATTACCTCTTAAAATAACAGAGACGATAAAAACGTTGATACTGTTAATAAAGAGAATCACAATAATAATAATAATATTAATAACAATAAAAATGATAATAATGTGAATAATAATAATAATAATAATGATAATGATAATGATGATAATCATACTGATAATGACTATGAAAATTCTGATGATAATGATAAAGATGACAATGATGATGATAATAATGATGATAATGATGATGATGGTGATAACAGTGATGATGATCATGATGATAATGTTGATGATGATGATAATAACGGCGATGATAATTATGATAATGACGACGATAATGATAATAATGATGATAATGCTGATAATGATAATGATAATAATGATAATCATAAATTTAAGAATGATAACAACAACATTAAAAATAATAGTATCTTAATAAAATCAACAAAAATCAACATAATGGCAATGATAATGCTTTTAATAATTATGTCTATGATATTGATAGCAGCGATAACAACGACCATAATGAGAATAACATTAATTATATAGACAATAATAAATTTGATAAAAATGTAAATATTTGCAATAATTATAACAGAACCTCAAAAAGTAACACCGTGGATAAAAATGATAATACTGGTAATAATACAAATAACAATTATGATGATAATAATAATAACTATAAAATTAATAATAATGTTAATAATAATAATAATGATAATGATACTAATGATGATAATAATGATGATGATAATGATAATGACGATAATAATAATGTTAATTAAGGCAATGATGATAGTGACGATAACAATCATGATAATATTTATGATAATATTACAATTATTGATAAACCTTATAGAAATAATTTATAAATCATAATAATATCGCAATAAGGAGAATAATATTGATGATTATGTAATTGATGATCATGGCACAATGATTAAAATAATGTTAATAAGATTAATTTAAATCGTGATAGGAAGAATAATGATAAAAATGATATTCATTATAATATTTGTAATAATAATAGTTATTGTATTAATAAGAATGCTAATGATATTAATAATTTATATAAAAAATCATAATAGTGCTAATAATAATAATAATAACTGAATTGATAATGCACGTTATTATAATAAATATCATTATAACAGTAATAATAACTATAATAAAAATAAAAAAAGAGTTGGTCACAACCACAATAATAACAGTAACATTCATGATGATAAAACTCTTAAATATACTATAGACATTTTAAATTGTAATGATTATAACAATAAAATTGACGAAAATAATGTTGATAATAATAATAATAAGAATAATAAAAAGAGATTTTATAAAAATGACAATAATTTTATTACTTATGTTGATATTATATATGTTAATAGTAATGGCAGTAATATTGATGATAAAAGTCATGATAATGATGATGACAAAGACAATTATGAAAATAATTAGAATGACCACAACTATATCGACAATGATAATCATTATCATAATGATGACAATTATTATAATAATAGCAACAATGGTTCTTTTAAGGATCATGGTTATTATTAAATTAATAGCAGCGATGTCGAGGACCATAATGACAGTCATTTAAGTCATGCATACTATAATTAATTCGATACAAATGTTCATATACTTTATTATTAAACCATTACCTCTTAAAATAACAGAGTTAATAAAAACAACAATACTGTTAAAATCAAGTATAACAATGATAATAATAATATAAATGACAAAAAATTAATAATTATTTTGACGATAATAATAATGACGATGATGATACTAATAAAAATAATAATGACTATAATAATAATGATAATGATGATGATGATGAGGATAATGATAATGATAATGATGATGATAATGATAATGATGATGATAAGAAGAATGATAATGATAATGATGATGATGATGATGACGATGATAATAATAATGATGATTATGATGATAATAATGATTATGATGTTGATAATGATGATAATGATGATGATAATAATTATAACGATAACAACCATGATAATAATTATGACATTAATAATAACATTTATTACAGTGATGATTATAAAAATAATTATAATATTATCAATGATAAGGATAATATTTACAATTGTAATAGGAAAATTCATATTATTAATGATAATATTATTAAAAATAAGGATCATTATATATATGGTAGTAACAATAATAATGATGATAATATTTTTGATACTTATAATAATGGTGATCGTGATGGTAATGATGTTGATGATAATAATAATAAGAATAATGTATCATAATCATGACAATAATAATGATAAATAATAAATTAAAATTGCAAAAAATTACAATAAATATCATAACATTGGTGTGCTTAATAATATTAAAGCTAGAAAAAGAGCCGATGACAACGAAAATCACGACAAATACACTTTTGATGATAAAATAATAACTTTACAGATAATAATAATTGTTATAATTGTAAAAATAATTTTGACGAAAATAATTGTTTATAATAATAGAAATAAGAATGATAATAAGAATTATAATAAAACTAATAAAAATATTGTTCACTTAAGAGTGAAAATATTTGTCTGGCTTTTCTGTACAGCTAGCCTTTGTCATGAGAAGGATGGATTGTTTTGGGAATTTAGGTGGGGACACTCACGTACATTGTTTGAGTGTATTTAATGCTTGGTGCGTGAGTTTTCCCCACTACTTATGCAGATATTTTTCCGTTGTTGTAACGTTTAACTATCGTTGTAGCGTTTTCTTTTACTTTAATACTCTGCAAATAAGGCATATAAATTTTGCTTTCTTTTTTACTGCCCGAACGACTTTTTTAATCGTCGTCTCAGTGCAGACATCATTTAATTTATCATTTACTTGTATATATTTCTTTTGCGAGCCTTCCTAGTATTTTTTTTTTTGTTAAACCTTCTAGCATTTTTTCGGCGAATAAAAGTTTATTATTTTTAAAAGAAATTCTTGTCGTTGTCAAAGTGAGTTCGTTGTGAGTGTTGCTAGTAGTAGTCGCTGCATGCAAAGTGCCATTTTTCCTTTATAACCATCTTAATTACCTCGTTTTAAGATTACAAAATTTTTACGTCACATTTTAATTCGACTGGCAAGGTCGAATTCTTTCTTACCTGGGCTCTATAACTCGAGGCTTACGAATTTTATCGAGCCATGAGAAAAGCCTAGCAAACACAAACATTTGGTAGCAGAGCTGAAGGTTAATCTTGTTTTCGAGGAAACATTGTCGTCGCTGTACTTGTTTGAACTTTAAGCCACGTTGTGACATCACGCACTTCGTCTTTAAACACAACAACAATAACTCGCTCATCATCAAAGGTGAAAGGAGTTAGAGTTAGAGTTATTTATTTAGTACTAAGGACTTGGAGGTTTTATGTAGTACGGCTACATAATCACAGTCATTACTGGTACAGAGTCAAATGTGTATTATTAATACAAATTGGAATGTAGAACAAAGCAATTAAAAATAAAATAAGAATAAATAAAAATGAACATAATAAGTAGAGCAAATACTATGCCTCAATATGACGCCTGGTTACATAAGAGATTTATCAAGTCTCAATAAATGAGATTCACAGTGGATAAAACAAATAAAATGAATAATTAAAAACGTATAGAATCAAATGAATAATGTATGCGTTTGTAAATTGAGTTACTAAAATGAATTAAAAACACACTAATAAATAATTATTGATTGCGGCAAACGAACAAAATAACACTGTACAGCAAAGGAGCAAACTGAGCAAAGTATTAGACAGAAAGCAAATGATGTCAAACGGAGAACACTAAAACACAATGTCACACACGAAAATTCAAAGCGCCCAGCAAAGTCACGGTTCATCCAGTTACGAGGCAGATAGATGCTTTTGCAGTAGAATCTTGAAGCAAGGGTCATTAAAGTGTCTTCTAATAGTCATAGGCAGGTTATTCCAAAGGTCGGTCAAAGCTCGCAGCGTTCCGGACTTGAACGACCTATTAGTTTAGACCAAGAAAGCTGTTCGCGCTCTTCAGGACTTGAACTGTCCCGTCATTCAGTGCGATAGATGGATTGTGCATTGCATTGTCAGAAAGCTCGACTTAGGCTCTCGAGAAGCGTGGGAGGTTTTTCAGAGTGCAGTCGAGGGCTTTTTGACTTGTGACACGTTATTGAGTTTTTTAGAAAAACGTATTCAAACGCTTGAGCAAGCGCGCGCTACAGCCGACGCTTGTGATTCACACAACAAGCGAGAAAACGGTTCAGCTTCTCGTAACTCTAATCGCGTAACTGCCAATAACGCACAGACTGTCGAGTCTATAGACTCGAAGTTGGGCCCTTCGTGCGACCTTTGTAAAGGAACTCACTGGCTACAGCGTTGCCATGAGTTCAACTCTAAGACGCCTTCTCAGCGCTTAGAATTTTGCAAAAAGGCTAAGCTATGCCTCAATTGTTTAAGAAAAAGGTCATTCCAGTGACAAATGTCCTTTGAGACATCGATGTTTTACGTGTCAGGCAGCACACCACACCAAGATACACCTCGACGGTAATCCGCAAAGTAAAGGGGCGGAAAACTGTAGCTTTGCTCGGTCCGTTGATAACGCCTTGCAGAACGCAAGCAACAATGCCAACCTAAACAAATCGACCGGTAAAGTCGCGTCGCATAGTGCTTCCGTTGGAGCTACGGTTTTTTTAGCAACGGCGCGTGTCGTAGTTGCCAATTTTTTCGATAAGGCACTCTCAGTACGCGCATTGATTGATCCCTGTACAGAGAGATGTTTCATTTCGCAGCGTACGGTGCAGTACCTCAAGCTAGATTTAGAAAAGACTTCGCTCTCAGTGATCAGCGTTGGTGCTGGGGAGTCTTCTAAATGCAACTCTATCGCTCATGGCATGTTAAAAACCAGCAAAAGTCAGGAATTCGTGGTGGGTTTTTCGGCTCTAGTTCTAAACGAGCTTACAAAATGCCTGCCAAAAGAAAAAATTGTGCAAGGTCCTTGGTTGCATCTACATGGTCTTGATCTTGCCAATCCAGAATTCACCGACCCCGCAAAAGTCGATATTATTTTAGGAGCTGACGTTTACCCGGCTTTGATATTAGACAGTACTTCAAAGGTCCTCCAAGTGCCCCTTTAGCTCAAAGATCCGTGTTTGGGTGGTTACTAACGGGAGCGGTTTCTTCTTCGAACCCGCAAAGTCCGTTGAACACTGTTCGTGCTTTTCACGCGCACGCTGAACCTGCGCTTTCGCAACTTCTCAGACGATTCTGGTAAATCGAGGAGGTTCCCCACAAGTCCTTTTTGACCTCTGATAAAGAAAAGTGTGAGGAATTTTTTGCAAAAACATTCCCACGATGAGTAAGGACATTTTATCGTTCACCTGCCCTTTGCTAAGCGATTAAATCTCGTGGGCTCTCGAGGTATTGCCACTGCTTATTTGGCCCATTTAGAGCGGCGATTACAAGGCAGTTCTCAGCTTGCTAAACGCTACCAAGCCTTTATGCGTGAGTTTATCAATCTGCAGCACATGGAAAATTACAAGCCGACATCACAATGGTTCTGACCCCTTGGAGGTGACTTAAATACGTTTTTACTTCTGATGTTATCAAGATGTTTAGGCAGATATTGGTACATCAAGATGACGCTGACTAGCAGCGAATCGTCAGGCAAGAGGGTGACAGTCAGCCGCCCAAGGACTACAGATGCGTCACAGTGACGTATTGGAAATGTGTCGGCTCTGTTCATCGCTCTTCGTGTGATGAAACAGCTTCCTATTAATGGAGCTACACAATACCCTGACGCTGCTGCAGTTTTGCGGCATATGCTCTACGTCGATGACATGTTCACTGGAGCAGACACGATCGAGGAGGCGCTTCGTCAACGACAGCAGCTAATTAAGCTGTTAGCAACTGCTGGTATGGACCTAGGCAAATGGGCAGCAAATCAACCACAGCTGCTGATAGGTTTGAATTCTACACCTTCGAAGGAGGTAGAGGTAACCGCAGACGAGGTAATATCAACTCTTGGCCTCAAATGGCTTCCCCAAGAGGATGCCTTTACGTTTTCTGTAGCAGATATGCAGCGACAGAGCAAAATAATAATTAAGCGCTTAATTTTATCCGACATTGATGTTTGTTCAACCCATTAGGTTGGCTTGCACCAGTGCTCATACATGCAGGATTTGTGGTTCGACAAGATTGACTAGGACAAAAGTACATTGCAGTCTCTGTAAGCTCGTTGGACAAAGTTTCGGGTCAATGTTGCAGACGTCCAGCTTGTTCGAGTCCCAAGATGGCTCAAGACTTTGGAGGACGATGAGTGGCAGCTCCATGGCTTTTCAAATGCGTCGCAAAGAGCCTACGCTGCTGCCATTTACGCAGTATCACCAAGCCGTATTTCCATGCTGCTTTTGGCGAAAACAAAAGTCACCCCCACCAAAGTGTAGTCACTGCCAAGGCTCGAGCTCTGATCTGCTACTTTGCTGGCTCGTCTGACGTCACATCTTCTTGACTCATTGCAAAGGACGCCGACAGCAATTCACTGCTGGTCGGATTCACGAGTCGTGCTTGAATGGTTTAAGAGTCATCTATCCAAGTGGCAACCCTTTATTGCCAATTGCACCAGTGACATCATTACTCGACTTTCATCGGCTACTTGGAGGCACGTAAACTCTGCTGACACTGCCGCAGATTGTGCAACACGAGGTCTTTGTCCAGCTGACCTTACTGCTCACAAGCTTTGGAGGCACGGGCCCGCTTGGCTCGCGGAGGCAGGAGCAAACTGGCCATCGTACGTCCTCTCCAACACTCGGGCCGACGAGGAGGCTCATGCCCTTGCCGCAATAGAAATAAGTACTGACGACGCCGCTCCCACGGCAGGCTGTAGCTGCTTGCCTGCACTACAAAAATTTTCGCACTTTGGAAAAAATATCCGCATCTTTGTTTACTGCAGTCGCTGGCGATGGAACCCTCAAGCTGAGTCGCGGCCACAAAATAATGCCTTTTTGCAAGGCAAATGGGCTCTTGCGCGAATCTTTTGTTACAGAGCCGTTTAAATGCAGCACTATAAGGAAGAGCGACAGCAGCTGCTCGCTGCTAGGCCGATTTCCAAACGTAGTCCTTTGGCTCGCTTGAACACCTTAATGTGCGAGCAAGGCTTGATTTTAGTAGGAGGACGACTGCTCTACTCACCGACACCGTACATCGAGAAGCATCCAATCGTGATCCCGGGTGGATGCATCCTCGTAAAACGACTCGTAGAGGAGGTGCACAAGTTGACGCTTTATGGTGGCGTGCAGCTTATGTTATCTCACATCTACCGATCTCTGTGGATCACTCGAGGTCCTGCTTTCGCGACCGAAGTCCACAGGAGATGCGCCAACTGTACCAGATTCAATGGTAGATACCACGTTCAGCAGATGGGACCTCTGCCAGTCAAACGAACAACACCCTCTCGAGCTTTCGCCGTAATCGGACTGGACGACTGTGGTCCAATACCAGTGCTGTTTTCCAGGAGTCGAGGCGCCAAGTCAACCAAATGCTATGTGGTGATATTTATTTGTCTTATTACACGAGCAGTACACCTTTAAATTGTATCCAATCTGTCTACAAATGCTTTTCTTGCAGCTTACGCTCGATTCTGCGCTCGTCAAGGAGTTTGCGAGAAACTGTATTTCGACAACGCCACCACAATCAAAAGTGCTGCCAAGGAGCTGCAGGCGCTTTTTACCAAGTCCTTGCCCTTCATGGTAAGCGTAGCGTCAACTCTGGCGTTCCAAGGTACTAAGTGGTCCTTTATCCTGCCTCATGCCCCGCATTTCGGAGGGCTCTGGGAAGCTGCTGTGAGCAGCTTTAAGCACCACTTCCGCTGAGTTGTCGGAGACCACGCCCTAACCTTTGAGGAGTTATCAACGCTAGCAGCAAAAATTGAGACCTGCCTTAACTTGAGGCCACTGTGCCCCCTCAGCACGGACGCCTGTGATGCCATGGTGCTCACCCCCACACATTTTTTAACGGGCTCATTGTTGCTATCTTCCCCCGAACCATACGACGAGGCAAACGTACCAGTCTCACTCAACGACCGCTGGAGGTTGCTGGGCAACCTTCGGGACTCCTTCTGGTCACGCTGGAGGAAGAAAGTCCTTCCCCACTTGCATCGACGCAACAAGTGGCTGTATCCATGTTGCATTTTTGTTAATTCTATTTTTTGACTTTTTAGAATCTATTTTGTTTTTTATTATATTTAGCTAACTTTTTGTTTTGTTTTTGTGATGCTACGTGAAAGCGATAGGTAGCTTAGGCATAGATTCTACTCGCTGATTAGGCTTTTCTATCTTTAATTAAATAGTTTCTTTTTATTGACGCAATGCGTCAAGGCGGGTGATATGTTTACTTAAAAGTGAAAATATTAGGCTGGCTTCTCTGTACAGCTAGCCTTTGTTATGAAAAGAACAGACTGCTTTGGGAATTAAGGTGAAGTCCCTCACGTACATTGTTTGAGTGTATTTGATGCTTAGTGCATGAGTTTCCCCTACTACTCATAATCACAAGCCACGATAACTAAAAGCTCTCGTGCCCGATACAAGCTCGGCTCTAGCTCTCTAGCCATCCAAACTTCAAAGCGACAAAACGTTCCCGCGAAGCAGTACGATGACCACATCATACAGTTGTTATAAATTATTTTTATTATAATGAGAATATTGACGATAATAATTATGATGATGATAATAACGATGATGATTATAATGAATATAATAATCATAATGTCAATAACAATGGTAATAATGGCTATGATAATAGTTATAATGGTTAACATAAAATTAATAAAGACGATCATGGTGAGAGCGATAATGACGATGACTCTGATGACTTAGATGAAGCTTGAGTCAATGTTAATTGAGATGTTGTTTTAACTTATGATAAGTATGACAATATTAAGAAAAACAATGTTAGTGATAATAATTATAAATATTTGAATGAAAATGCTAATAATACTAATAAAATAGGCTAAGGCAATATTTATAAATTCAACGATGATTTAAAAATAATAAGGATAGCGGTTATAATGGCAATGATACTAATATTCACTATATTTAAAATTATGATAGTAAGGATTATAATAATTTTAATCATAATTATAAATATGGTAATAACAAAGATAATAATAATCATAACATACTTATATGATGATAATAATGGTAATAATAATAAAGATAATGATAATGATTTTGATAGCAGCAATAATAATTATCATGAATGTATTAGTAATGACAGTGAAGATGGCAATAGCAACAATGTTTCTGATGACGAAGACGACAATAATCATAAGGAATTAGTAGTTATCATAATATCTACCGGTATCATGATGCTGATAATGATGGTGATAGTTAAAATCAATATTATAAAAAATACGTTTATAATGAAGGTAAGAATGTCGTGGAAAAAAAAATCAATTTCTACAGTAGAAGTAATAATAATGATAACAATGATTTCTCAAATTATGATAATAATATTTATGGTAATGGTTATGATGATAATACTAAAAATGTAGAGGAAACTTATAACAATAATGATAGTAAGGTTAATGATGATAATGATAATTTCAGTGTTGGTGATGATGTTGATAATGTTAAAAATGATGATGATAATGATGTTTATGATATTTATCACACCTACAATAAGGATGATAATAAAAATAATCATAACAATGATAATAATAAGGATAATAAAGATGTTTATAGTTATGATAACAACTAACATAATAATGATAACTATTATGCTGATCACTACCGAAATGGTTATTCAGATCATAATAGAAATAACAATTATGGCAATAACGATGATGACAACTACTATAACTGTTATAATGAAGACGATGGGAATTTTTATAAAGTTTATGACTACATACATAATAATAACAATAGTTATAACAATCACAACGACGATGATTATAACATAAATAATGAGGATTATATTGATAACAATAATATTAATGATAATAAAAATAATGATAGAGATAAAGATACAGATAGTTATAATATCAGTATTAATGATTACGATAAGAATAATGATGATAATTATAACAAAAAGAATAATGGCGATAACTTTAAGATTGAGATAATAATTGTAAGGTTGGTAATAATAAAAAAGATTAAAACAATAATAATTAACACAACAGTAGTAGGTGCAATGATAACCGTTACGGCGAACTTATTTATGACTTCAATAGAATTAAATAGAATAATGACCGTCATTATAAAGATACTAATAATTATACTGTGAATAATAATGATTTTAATAATAATAATTACAATTAAAATGATAATAGTAATGATAAAGACAATTATGCTTGTAATAATAATAATAATACTAATAATAATAACAATCATGATACTAACAATGATAATTAGGATCATAATAATGTTAATACTAAAGATGATAAAAATGTTTAAGATAATTATATCAATCGTGGTAATAATGAAAATTTGAGGGACAGTCATAGCCTAAATAATAATGGTTTTGATAAAAATATTATTGACGACAGTAATGACGACGATAACGACTATGGTTTTAATAGTAAAGACAATGATAATTATTTTAAAGTGGGTCATAATAATAACTATTATGACGAGAATGATAGAAATTATAATAATAACGACAGTGATGATAATGATTAAAAAGATAGCAATCATTACAATGATAATGATAGTACCATTGACGATAAGATTTTGATAATAATAACAATAAAGCAAATGGTAAGACATGCTGTTAGTAATATTAATTATTACAAGAATAATGACAGTAACAATGATGATGACGATAATGATATAAGTCCAATGACAAAATCGATGATATTTATTTTAAAGTTAATAATGATTAGAATAATTATATTAATGCTAATGACGACGATAATAATCATTTTGATAGTGATAATAATGTTGATGATAAAGGTAATAATAATAGTGAAAATCATACTGATGGTAATAGTAATGATAATTATAATAATAAGAGTGATAATAATGATACTTTAAAGGTGATTATAATTATGATAATCCTAATATAAATAATAATGGTGATATAAAGGATTGTATAGATAAATATTATAACGATCATCATTATAATCAAAAAAAAAATATTAATGATAAAAACGACGATAACAAGGTTGAGTTAAATGACAAGCACGATTATATTTTTAATAAAGTAAATGAATAACCATAATTACGATAATTTTTAACAATAAGGAAAATATAAACGGTGATGATAGTAAGGATGTTAATTGTTTTAAAGACGATAACCATGATGGTGATAAATGCAAGCATAATTAGGTGATTTTAAAAAAAATAACAATAAGATAAAAAATATGAATAGAAAATAAAAACAATTATGAGACTTATTAGGATAATAATAATAATAACAATAATAACAATAAAAAGTATAATGATAGTAACTATGATAACAAAAGTGGTAACAATAACAAAAATAATAATCATATCAAAAATGGAAATAATAAAGATAATAACAATGATGATGATATTAATGATTTCGGAAATCATAACAAGGATAATAAACATGATTGGGATTAAGTTCATGATAATGATAAAAATAGCAGTAATAATACTAATAGTAATTGTGCTAATATTATTAACGATAAGATAAGTAATGATGAAAAAAGGAATTCAAACAATGATGATAATAATTTTGATAATTATAATTATGTTGAAAACAAAAATGGTGGTAATGATAATAATAAATGATATTTTTATTCTGAACATGGTTGTAATAATATTCATATAAAAAAATAAGAATGATGACAATGATGAAGACCTTAACTCCAATAACAAAAACAACAATGATTATTATTAAGTAAATAAAAATAATAATTGTTATTTTAATAAACATATTTATGAGAACAATAATTATAGTCATGATAAGATTGACAATTCTTAATAAAATGTTTTCTAAGACAACAAAAATAGCTTAAATAATAAAAAAAATTTTAAAGACAATAACGATAATAATAATGATAATGATAATCGTTGTAATAAGTAAAATAGTAAAAATATAATTAATAATAATAAATAATGACAATGCTAGTAAAAAAAAGTTTTTATAAGAAACATAATTAAAACATTAATTATAATGCTAATAATGATATTGATAACTTTAATAATAATAATTATCAGACTAAAAATGATAAATACGATCATAATCAGAATGATAATTATAATAATAATGGGAATAATATTCATAACTAAGATAATAATATCTATAAGAATGGTAATTATTCAAATAAAAATAATAATGGTATTAATGAAAATAATAATAAAAAATCTAATGATAGTGATAATGATAATAATAATGATAATAATGATGGTAATAATAATAATGATAATGATAGAGAAGATGACAACGAGGGCAGTCATAATAATGTTAATGATAATGATCATGACAATAGAAATAATAATACCAATGACGATAAAAATCATAATAATAATGATATAAATAGGCATCGTAATGATAATGATAATGATGACATAAATAATTGCAATATAAGCGATAGTGATAATAAAAATAAGAACAATGATAATAATAACGCTGATTATATAACTGACGATGATGGTTCTCTTTATAATAAGACTAATGATGTCAATATTTATATATATTTATATATAGAATGATAATTATAATGATAATAATGACAATAATAATAATAATGATGCTGACTGAGATTATAATGATATAGATAATGATAATAATGTTTATGATGCTAATAAGAATAATTATGATAATGATGATAACGATGATGGTAATAATTATCCTCATAATAGTTATGATAATAATATTAATAATATTTATACTAATAATGATGAAAATGATGATGATAAAAATAACGATTTTTGTAATAGTAATTATGTTAATACTTGTGATGGTCATAATAATAACAAAGACTATAAAAAAGATTACGATAATGGTAATTACATCATTAATAAAAAAAATTAATAACAAGGACAATAACGATTACAAATGAGACCTTTAAAATAATAATGAATATTCCAATAGTAACAACAATAGTGATAACATTGGTATCCAAATAATTACGATAGAAGCGTTTTTTACGATAATGATAATGGCAAGAATAATAAACACGATGCCAAAGATAACAACAACAGTGACGATGATTGAGCTGCAGATAATAATGGTATAACAAATAATAATAATAAAAAAGATAATAATAATTATAATTGCTATTATGCTTACGAAGACGATTTTAGTTCTTGGAATGAATATGATTAACACGTTGTTGTTAATGTTTACAGAAAAAATTATGCTTATTGTGATGTTTATCATGGTAATCAATATAATGATAATAGTGGTTAAGGTAAAAAAGTTGTGATGTTATCGATGATGATTATACTTATAATTATGGTTATGATAAAAACAATGATGATGATGGTGATTCTAATAGTTATTATAAAAATGTTAATAGGTGAATTAAGAAAATGATAATGACTTAACAAATAATAATAAAGTAAATGATGATAGCGATGATGATAATGATGATAATGTTGATGATGACATATATTATGTCAGTAATAATAAAAGAGATAATAATGATAACAAAAATAGAAATAAAGTAAAGAATATGTTCATGATACTAAGAACCATAATAATAATACTTAAAATAATAATAATGATAATAACGATAGTAAAAATAATTGTTAAAAAAAGCAATTTTAACTAATATTTTTGACTTATAATAATAATAGTAATAATGATAATGACAACAACGATGATAATGTTCATAATAATCATGATGATAATAGGAATAATAATAACGATTATGATTATAAGAATTGCAACGATGAGTTTGATAATAATGATACAAAGAAAAATAAAATGAAAAATAACGTCAAAAACGTCGATATCTTTAACGATGTACACAATGTTAAGTATATAAAATATACTATTAATCCTTATATTTACCACACACATAATAACGATTAAAACGTTTATGATAATAATGAAGATTGCTGGGATAAAGATAATTACTATAACAATAGCAATAAAAATAATGTTAATCATAATACTAACAACGATAACGAGATTAAAAATGATAATTGAAATCATAATGATGTAGACGAAAGCAATTTTTATAATAATGAAAATGATTATGATAATGATAATGACGATATTTATAATGTCCATAATAAAGATGACGTTGATTATATCAAAAGTTACGATGCTCAAAAAAAAAAGAATAAAAATAATGTTGATGATTATAATAATCATAAGTATTACGATAAAACTATTGATGACGGAAATTATCATCATGACAAAAATAATAATAATAATGTTATCGATGATAAAAATAAAAATATTGTTTTACGTAGAAATTCTGAAGATGAGTACAATGCTGCTGAAAATAATTAAGATAAAAATAAGAGTCTTGACAAAGACCATGACAGTGACAAGGATAATTTTGTAATAAAGACAATAATTATGATTATAAGGTTCATAATGATCTTGGATGATTAAAACGATGATAGTAACAATGTATAAGAATGACAAAGATGACGATATTTTTAATGATTATAATGCTGATGATGATAATAATGGTAATGATATTGATAATGATAAAAACAATGATAATGAGAAGAATAATAATGACAATTATAATAATGAAAATGGTAGCGATAATAATGATTATGGTTATGATGATAATGATAAGGACGATGTAAATAATAATGTAAGGTCATTATGATAATAAAATGGAAAAAAAAAATGATAATGATGATAATAACAATTTTAATGATAATTATTATGAGAATAATGATAATAATAATGATTATATTATTGATACGAATTTTCATAGTGATCAGGATATTTATAATAGTTACAATACTTATAATATTAGAATTAATGCTCATAACGGTTGAAATATATAATGATAATGATAATAGCGAACATAATGATAATGACGACGGTGATGATTAAGATTATCATAGCTATTCTGTTGATGGTAATAATTACAATAATAATACAAATAATAATAGAAAAGTTGATGCTGACGATAACACTATTTACATAAATGACACAAGCGATATTGATCATAATAATGGTGACTATCAAAAAAATTATGACAATAATGGCGATAATGGTCATGATAATCGATATAATAGAGACGTTTATGAAAATAATAAAAAAGGCTGCAATAATGCTTATGGCTTAAAATCGAATAGTTAAAGTGACGATAATCATAAAAACAATGATAATTTTAATAATAATTGTAATAATAATGATAATAATTATGTGGACGATAATGATAACAATAATTAAAATACTTATAATAATAATAATAATGATTACGATGGTAAAAATGATTTTTTTATAAGAAAAAATTTTAACTATGACAACAACAGTACAGATGTTGCTTACGATAACGAGGAAAAAAATAATTGTTATAAAGTTCGTATTAATTATAACGATAATCACAATAATAATGGCAATTATAATAATAATAGTCATAATTCTAATTATAATAAAGATCTTTACGTTCATAATAATAATAGCTAAAATACTGCTAATAGTTTGAATGGTAATACTAACAATATAAATATAATAATAATAGATTATAATTATAAATGTAACATATGTAATAATGATTGTAACAATAATATGAATGTCTTTTATCGTATGGTCGGTAAGGATGACAAAAATTATAATAATGACAGTGACTATAAGAATAATGATGATAATAAAGATAATAACGATAATAGTTGTCATTATGCCCATAAACAAGACGTTAATAATCGTGCTAATGGAATTAATAACAATAATAATAGTGACTCTTATGATGATAAAATCAACAAGTGTGATGATAATGGTGATAATAATTTAAAAAATCATAGTAGTTATAATGATAATAATAATTTATACGATGATGATTGTGATAAAGATTATGATAAAGATTACGATTATAATAATTACGATAATAATTATTATTATAAAGTTCAAATTTATAATATTAATTATGACAGAAAAAAATAGTTTTGACAATAATAATAACGTTGATAATAATAATAACAATGATGATGATCATGATAATAATAACAAAAATGATTATGACAATGATGATGAAGACAAATATTATAATAAAAAGAAAAATAATGATAATGATAATAGTAATAATATTAATTTTAATGATAACAGTGATAATAATGATACTAAAAATAATAATAATAACACTCAAAGTTGTACTAATTATGATAAAAATAATAACAACATTCTTAAATATGTTGATAACGACGATGACTTTGATGAGATGATATTGATTTTGATAAGTATGACAATAATTACAAAAATGATAAAGAAATTGGGGGTAATGATGATAATAATAATCGCGATTACCATGTTAATGATAATATTAATAAGAATGATACTAAAAATATTAATAACAATAATTGTGATGATGATGATGATATTAATGATAATGATAATAATAATCATGTAAATGATGATAATAGTGGCAGTTATTATGTTGATAATATTTTTACAATAATTATAATAAAAATAATATTCATAGCTATAACAGTAATGATGGTGGTAATGAACATAAGGATAAAAATAATGACGATTATGGTAACAATGATGAGGATTATAATGATATCGATAATGATAAGGATGATAATGATGAAATTGTTGATAATAATAATGATAATGTCGACAATGTTGATTATATTGGTAACAATAAAAAAAACAGTAATAATTATGATATGAGTAATAATAATTTTGATCTAAACAATAATAACAATGATAATTATGTTTGTTGAGTAATGTTGACGATGTCAATCATGATGTTAATAGAAATAATCATGTTAATAATAAATTTTATAAAGTTTATTATAGTTCAAACAATTATTACAATTACTTTGACGATGATCATACTAGTATTGATGCAAATAATCCTGATAAGGATAATCAATATGATAATAATAATGATAATGTAACTGATGGTGATAATCATGATGATAATGAAAATGGTGGTGATGATAACGATTATGATGATGATAATAATGATAATGACAACTATGACATCAATGTCAATGATAATAATAATGATGCCAATAATGATGATGAAGTAAAGGATAATGAATATAATAATGATACTGATAATGATAATTATTAGGTCAATATTTATAATGATAATAATAAAAGTTACAACAATGACTACGATGATAGTAAAATTATTTCTTATAAAAATAATAATAACGACAATATAAAATACGATAACAATGATAACTACAATGACAATGACGATGAGGATTATTATACAAGTCATAATGATTATAGTGATTATGACAGTCATAATCACAATGATCATGACGATAGTTATAATTACACTAATAATAATAATAATTATAATAATAATATTTATGCTGATAATTAAAATAACAATTACCATAATAATAATACTGGTTGGAATTATGATAAATATAATAATTATTATGATAATAATGTCAATAACAATGATGAAGGTAATAACCATAATGGTAGTATAATAATATTTAAAAAAAAAAGACTGTTATCATGAGAATATAGATGTTGCTTTGAATAATGAAGACAATTACAATATTAGCAAAAGTTAATATTGATCATAATATTAAACACAATAATAAAGACGACAATAATAAAAATGGTCATGATAATGATTTTAATAAAAAGATCTTCATAATGATTATAATTGTTCAAAAGATGTTAACAGCTTAAATGATAATATTTACAGAAATTATACTACTTATTTTGATATTACCTTTAATACTAATAATGACAATTGTAATGATGTCTAGAATAGTATAGATAATAGTGATAATTACAATGATAGTGATGACAATAAATATGGTATTGATAATGATAATAATGATAATGATAATGATAATAATGATAAAGATGATGATAATGATAATAATAACGATAATGGTGGTAATGTTGCCAATGAGGATAATAATGATAAAATAAATAATGTTTATGTAAAGAATAATGATAAAGATGGTTATAGTAATGATGATTATTGTTATGATAATTTTTATGATGATAATAATAATAATAATAATAATAATAATAATTGTAAAGATAAAAATAACGCCTATGCAAACAACGATAACGACAATGCTCCTGATAAAGAAGACAAAAATATTTATGATAAGGTTAATAAAGAGCATAATGGTTACAAGAATAATAACAACAGTCATAATGGCGATTGCAGCAATAATTATTATTATACAGAATTACATGATAATAATGACGATGTCAAAGACAATGCAATTACACTTATGATTTGAAAGATATTATTGTTATAATGACAATGATAATATATAAAATAATCATTATGATAATATAAATCGTATAATAATCATTACT
This sequence comes from Copidosoma floridanum, assembly GCF_036245765.1. Taxonomy (NCBI): domain Eukaryota; kingdom Metazoa; phylum Arthropoda; class Insecta; order Hymenoptera; family Encyrtidae; genus Copidosoma; species Copidosoma floridanum. Next base: position 1,425,236 of record NW_028321881.1, read on the forward strand.
TACATCCTAATTAACATCATAATTTTTATTATTATCATGATTGGTATTTCCATCATCGTTATTATCATTAACATAACCATTATGATTAACCATCATCATTAATAACGACGATAATATCAACAACAATGACAATATAGTCGATGAGGAAGACACCTATGACTAAAATACAGTTATTTATGATCATGATGATTATGACGGTAATGTTGTCAATATCGATGATGATTATAATAATGATTTTCATATAATGATAATGATGAAACTAAAAATAATGTTGATGATAATGCTAATAATGATGAAACTGAAAATAATGTTGATAATGATGTTAATAATGATGATGTTGACAATAATGATGATAATTATAATGATTGTTATGATGATAACGATAAAAATAATAATATTAATGATGGTAATGGCGATAACGACAATGATTGTCATGACGAATACGACGGTGATGGTTATCAAGTTAATAATAGTTGAAATGATTATGACACTGTTGATAATGATGATGATGATGATGATGATGATGATGATGACGATGGTGATTATGATGACGATAAATATAACTATGATAATAATGATCATGACGATAATGATAATCATGTTGTTTATTATGCTATTCATGATACTGATGATAATGACAATGTAGATTGTAACAATGATCTTAATAATGCTAATAACGATAATGCTAATTATGCTGATAATGTTTATGTTAATAATAATAATAATAATAATTTTGACAAAACTTGTGATTCTAATTTAATAATGATGTTGCTAATAATGATCATAATAAGGTTTATTATGTTGATTATAATATAGACATTAACAATAAAAATTATTTTATTTTTATTCTATCGGCGATTCTGAAGGATATGGTGTTTCGTTTTATCCTTTTTCTATTGTATTTACTTACATCTTGGGAGTACCAAACATCTAGAGCAATAGAACTTTTTTTTTCTGAATTATCATATGATTTTCAGGTCTGTCATAGAATGCGTCGTTGTAAATAAGTTTCTTATTTATCATTTAGACCTTATACATCTTGCTTAATGGGTTAACCTTTATTCTTTATTGCGTGCACAAAAAAACTCTTATACTTGGGTCCCCTGCAATTTACTGGCTACTGTTTTTTAATTCTGTTGGTATCGTCCTAAACTTTTTTAAGAAGTTATCGCTTAATCCTAACTCTTACATATGCTTAAACAGTTATTTCTAAATTATTTTTTTTTTTAATCTTTTTTTTGTGATAATATTCAGCAGGTTTCCTTATATTATGTGGTGGTAGATAATCTTAATAACAAATAAGTTGTTTGGAGACTTCGTCAAAGTTTAATTTTTAAAGTTAAAAGAGCGTGTTTGTTTTGTTCTTATAAGCTCGATTATTAGATTTAAGGGAGTCAGAAGCTTGCTACGTCTACATTAAGATAGACGTAAAAATTTCTTGAATTCTTCACGTTTTTTAAGACGTTGAAATGGCATACAGTCTTTTAACAGTAAGTGTAGTATAACTTAAAGGAGTAGGAATTGATTTTAAGGCAATTTTTAAAGATTTCAATTTTAGACGAAATGCTAAGGGTTTTGCTTTTTGCTATTGATTTTTGATACATTTTTTTTATGCATTTGCATTTTCCTTTTCCAACTTTTGTTTTTAGAAATATACTTAGACTTATTTTTCTTTAACATATAAGTGTTGAGTATATTAGGGTAAATATTTTAGGTAGTTATTATAGTTACGGCTGTTTTGACAGGACAAATTATTCAATTAAACTTGCCGTTATCAATCGTGAGTCCATAAATTACCTTTATCGTAATGTCATTGGCGAGATTGATTTATTTGTTATCTAAATTATGGCTTATTTTTGTTTACTAAGGATGAGCACAAAGGACTTGACTTTTTATGTATCATTAAATTTTATATTATCATTTGTATGTAATTTTTTTATCAAAACCTATAAGCATTGCTCTGTGTGCTCAATCTTCTAATTAAGTAATTATATTTTCTGCCCTGTAATGCATTTTGCTTACATTTGTAGCATACTGTCTTCATTCACTTTTATGGTAGATTTTTGTGTACCATTTTTATTTTCTTACAAAATAATCTGGCGCAACTTATGCATTAAGAAATGGAATGCAGTGCTTCGTAAATCCATATAAATATTTTTTTTTCTTCGTCACATACACATGAAGGAAGTTTATTTTTTACAACCACTTCTAACTGGTAATTTTTTAATGGTAATATAATATAATGTCATGTTTATTAGCACCCAACCTCCTTTTTTTTAAGATCTACTAGTGGTTTTTTTTCATCGTAACTGGCTCAAGTGTTGTTAAAAGTTTAATTGGTGGGTGTTTAATCATTGTACTTACTTTAAGTATATGGCTTCGAAATTAATATTACTGATGGTACAATAAAATAAAGCGATTTACTTATGTATTACATATAACAAAATAAAGTTACCAATAAAAAATATGCTTGTCTACAGGATAATACAGTAAGGTTAAGCAGTACAACTAGTAAGTAGTGAAATCTGTAGGTAATGATCATGTTTAAAGAGAAATCTAAATCATAGAGTGCGTTTGACCTTTGCTAGGTCTGTTAATTACTAACAGGTTCGTGAGGTTAGAAGTAGCTACAGTCTTTACAAACTTAATAGAAATAAATAATAATAGAGGATATTTTTACCAAAATACTGTTAAACGCTGAGTAAAACGATAGTACCCATTTTTGTAGAGCAAATCATTCTTGAACACACTAGCTCATATAACGTTATCTACAAACTTAAAATAACAGTAATATCTAGTTTTATCATATGGAAAATACTTGTTAAACCATGCCTTATTTTCTTAAATAAATAAGCAGTTATTATACATAATAGAACCCCTATAGTAAGCTTCAATGTAAGAGTTAGAAAGATTAGCCTGCAAGAAATAAAGGTACTATTGGTAAGTAGCATTGATTCTTGATAAGTTAAAAATTAAATCGGGAAAGATACCATGTCAAGTCAACAGTCATCCTATATTCATTATTAAAGTGTTGAAGATGAAAGGAACAAAACAAAGGAATATATTTATGACCATTTAGGGAAAATGTTAGCAGTATGGGTGTGTGAGTAAGTGATTGGGCAATAAAATGTACAACACTGTCAATTTTATTATAAAACACGGACACGTTTATTCTCATTATCTTCAGTGTATGATGTCTCTAGTCTTTACAATCAAGGATACAATCGTAAGCTGAACTGAAATTAAGCAAGATTAAATCAAAAAAAAAATACGAAAAGCAGGGAGTGCGTATCGACAGACTGAATGACCGTGCGAGAGTGAGTAAACTATAGGCATTAGACACTGAAGTGCAGCGTCACGGCGTCTCGTCTTCTTGCTATTGCGCATGCATTAGAATTCAGTTACGAGCGCCAAATATACATTTAACACTCCCTCTGGTTCGTATCTGAATTTAACAAAACAATGTAAAATGGAAAAGAGAAAGACATATTGGAACATTGACACTGAGTAATCATATTTATATGAATAAGTAATCAGTTGAAGATGTGGAGCACGTCGGCTCCTTGATCACTCATTGGGGTTGGTTGTGACGAGCTAAAATATACACAGAGAGATACATTAATCGGCATGTCTACTATCATTATCTATCTATTATCAATTTATTAATTTTACTATCTCAAGTTCAAGTTTAATTATCATGCAATTTACACTGATGACCATTTAAAATTTATTTCATAAGTCTTTTATACAGTTCAAACGGCAGGGGTTTTGTAAAAATGTCTGCTAGTTGTTCCTTGAATGGAATCCATTTCATGATTATTTTTCCTCTGAATATACATTCTTTAACGTAGTGAGCCCTGATCTCGGTCATGTGTCTTGGTCTTTTTTCACCATCTATATTAGCACTTGCTCCGGCGGCTTTGTTGTCACGCCAAAGGTCTGCAGGCAACAGAATGTATGACAGTATTAAGCTAATTGAGTGTTCCAATCCTATCAGCTCCTGCCTTGCATTACACATCGCCACGTATTCTGCCTCACAGGTTGAGATTGCAACGTAACTCGGTTTTGTTGTTTTCCAAGCAACTGTATCGCAATACAATCTAATCAAGTATGCACCTGTCGTAATTGAGCTTTTACTGTCTGCCAAACTCGCATCTGAAAAGATTTCCAGCTTATTTTTCCGGCCTCTGTGGGTTAATCCCAGAGTTCTGGTGTGTTACAGATCTCAAAGGACTCGTTTTACCATTCTCTAGTCATTAGTTGGGCAGATTTGGTGTCTGCTTAATACATTCACAGAGTGCGGAATGTCTGGTCTGACTGTGTTAGCCAGATACAGCAGGCTTCCAACTGCTTTTTTGTGAGGTACATTTTCTTCAGTTTTAGTTTTGTTCAGTTCTCCAGTTTCTTCCGATTCTTATCTGTCTTTTTTTTGCTGATTCAGGGCTTGATTTGTCACCATTGGTGTTCTTTGTGGTTTTGAGTCGGTAAATCCAAACGTTTCCAGAACTTTGTCGAAGTATGGTGTTTGCGTAACTGAAATTGAATTATGTTTTCTATCTCTTGTTACTGTGATAACTAGAAAAGTGCCAACCTCGCCATAATCTGATATCTTAAAGTCAGACTGCAGACCAATCTTAATTTCTTTTGGTTTACTTACTAATTTCTTGCTATCATGATATCATCTTCATATGCAATCAAGATTAAAAGGCTAACTTTTTCTTTCCATGCGTAAAGGCAAGTTTCACTGATGTGCGTTTGTGATACTAGTTTCAGTGCAGCCACACAAAAACACTCGATCCATGTCTCCAAGCTGATCTTGAGTCTATAAAGGCCTTTTTCTAGATTACATACTTTATTTTTCTTAAGTTAATCCTCGTCAAGCAGACCTTCAAGAAACACTATATTTTTTTCTTTTTTGATTGAAGCATTCATGAATGCTGTCTTGACATCCAGCAGAAAAGTTTCTAGATTAAATTTATTAAAAGTTGATGTTACCGATCTCACAAGAACCAACCCAGACACAGGGGCATAAGTCTCTTGCAAGTCGTACTTATTCCTATCTTTAAACCCACGAATCACCAACCTTATTTTAAATGTCGTGATTCCCATCTTCGTCTATCTTCTTATTTAGGACTTGTCTCGAATTATGATGTTTGGCTTGCTTCCTTTAACATTTATAGTTGGTCAATCAACAATTTTCCATACTTGATTTTATGCATTGACTCCAATTCATCGTAAATTGCTTTGAAGTTTTCTTGAACAATCTCTTTATTTTTCCTCGGTCGTCTTCATTTTATCTTGACTCCTTGTTTTCCCTCCGTTTCTAATAATACTTCAAGATTTTACAAAACCTAATGAACCATTCATCTCATTTAATGTCTGTCTTATGATTATTTTAGTTTGCTATTTTATCACTTCCCCAGACATTTCTAAATACAAGTCTTTCATGAAATCTTACACCCGGAACCTCATAAAATTTGCATCCTCTGGTCTTAGAAAAATGTAGCCGGTAGTATAATAGCCAACCAGTACTACTCGTATACCTTGTGGGCTGTATTTAGTTCCAGTGTTCCTGTGTATCTTAATAAAGGCCACACGACCAAATCTTATTTGATTTATTTCTATCTTTAGATTGGGGGTAAAATTTTCTAAGGGAGCTGTTATTTTGTTGGACAGGTGTGGTGTGCAATTGATTTGTTCTAAAACGCCATTGTATTGATGATTGTCTGGAGTAACCAGTTGAGACTCAGCTCCCAATCTTTGAAGAATTTCCACCGTTCGACCTCCTGCAAACTCTGTGCCTTGGTCAGTTCTGTAATAGCACATCTTTGCATTAAAGTCTAGAAGATTTCGTGCACTGGTCGCAAATTTGTCCATATAATTTCTTGCTTTACTTTTCACTTTCACAGGATATGCCATCGTCAATATTAAGTAGTCATCTGTGTACACTTTCATAAATTTGTATCTTTTAGGATGAGTTGTTTCGAGGCCCTCTCTCTTCTAGTGTTCAAAGGCATTCTTTAAGTCTTAGCAATATAACACACCTTGCATACTGCAATGAAGTGATCGAACACAGACTTATTCAAATCTTTATTGTTCAAAAACTTTCTCTGCAATCCTTAAGATGTTCCAACGATAAATGCCTGAATCTTGCGTTTTAGAGCATGGCTCTGCTATTTCTTTTAAGTATTTTATACCTTTATATAAAGGGACTTTAAGCCTCTGAAATCTCACAGATTATTAGTTCTTTACTATCATTAATTTTTCTATTTTTAATGGTTTTCTCAGACTCATTTTTTCGAGCAGTATCTAAACAATCGTTTTCAGATCCCTTGTTTGGGATTATAGGTCAGCTCTTACTTTAATTAGTACTGACTTCCTGAATCTTCTCAGCCATTGCCGCAGAGGCACATTCTATCATTAAGCAATCTATAATTTCTTTACACTTCTTGTTGTTGCTTGTACTCTGACCATCTTGCACTAGTTCAACTATCCAATAAAGGCTCTGTAGGCATCGGAAATTAACGTCTCATTAGAGCTTGGGTCAAATATATCTATCTTAAAGTTATCTAAATAGATACATATGCACCTATTAACAAGCTGACGAAGCGACAGCAAGTTTTCAGCGAGCATATTGGCACATATCACTATATCTAGGACCATTTTTTTTTTGTTATGACTACCCAAAACCCACCTTTCTCCCTCTGCTCTTAAGTTCATGGAGGAATTTTTATTCGCGCATTTAACCAATTTTCTTTCATAAATTTTTGGTTTCCTCCATGCGCGTAGAGAGCAAAGTTTCGGGTCCAACAACAAACATACTACTCGATGCATTAGATCTAAGCAATTCTATATAACTTTAACCTTCTTTACACTTTACTTAAATATTTATAGGACAAGCCATTCTCGCTTTTAAACAGTCTATTAGAATCTGCAATTTTCACATCTGGTACTTTATTGACAATCTTATGGTAAAAGTCATCTATTTTCTTATCTTCAAGAAAACTCTGAGTTTTACTAACAAGTTTGAAATCTATCAAAATCCATTTAAAATCCATCTTAATCTATCAAGGAATTCGCAAAATTTAATATCACTTTGCTTTGCGGGATCAAATTTAACAGTGTGAAATTTGTTGTATATTTGATATGCCTTCATCTGTATATCACTTCTTTTCATATCATTAATTTTTGCACTATTACCGTAGGATAATTAAAAAAAATACTCTGTTTTAGTAATCTAAGGATAATCTATCTTGTATTAAATTTAAAGTCTGCTCTCTATCTTCAGTCAACTTTTGAATCCCCTAAATATTCTTATTGTGGGCTCCTGGCTCCTTTAGTTAATTCTATCTTATAATCATTATTTCTGCCTGCCATTTTTTTGTGCAAATTATCTATCTGTCTCTTTAAATTATCTTTTCTATCGTTCACATCTTTAGCATGCTATCTATGGTTTATGTATTAATCAAATTTTTTTTTTTTTTTTTATCATTATTATTTTCTATCACTTATTCAGGCTTATTTATTAAAATCAAATCTATCTTTCTTTTTTTTTTTTTTGATTTATTTTTTTTTCAAGTATTTAATGTGCTATTTTGTTAGAATAATCTTGTATTAATTAAATCTATCTTTCCATTTTGCAAAGCTTTAATTTGTTTTCTTAATAAAATAATCTTGTATCAATCAAGTCTATCTTTCTAGTTTTCAAAGCTTTAATTGGCTTTCTTGTTAAAATAATCTTGTATCAATCAAGTATATCTTTCTATTTTCAAATCTTTGCTATTTTTAGTTGAGGTATCATCAAATCAATCTTTCCATTCTTATATCATTAATTTGCTATCTTAATAAGGTGTGGATCAAATTTATTTTTCTATCTCCCAAATCTTTATTTTTATCTTTAGATGACGTATCAATCAAATTTATTTTTCTATCTCTCAAATCTTTAATTTGCCATCTTGTTAAAGGTTCCCTTCGCTTATGTCTATCTTAAATTTTGTTTGCACGTGACTTATTGTATTCAAATCTTATATCTTCAATATATCTAAAGAACCTTTAACTGGAATGTGCTGCTTGTGTTAAGGAATAGTGTAAATTATACCTCCACGTTTTTCCATTAAGTTAAACTGATCTTCTGTATCGTAATCGTCACTCATATCTCCTATAATAACTGAGATCAAGTTATATATATTACTTTCCAGTGACCATTTAAACCCCATTTGTGTCACTGAGAAACATGAGCAAGCACGCACACACGAACTCAATGCATGCGCACTACTCATTAGACGAGATACATCAGATGACTTAAACATGCAAACGTAACATGTCTATAGTCATACACAATAGCAGCACAATTCCAATGCAATCGAGCACAATCGTATGCCTGTTATTTCGATGTGCTGACGCGTATTACACCAAAATTAGAAATTCTAAATTTCTGCATTTTGGTTTGAGTCGGCATTTACCTCTAGTCTGAGCGTGAAAATCTACGGAGAGGATCGAGGCCGCACTGTACGGGGACTTGGAAAGGTAAACAAGTCTATCTAAGATGGCTGCTCTGTACGCACCATCAGCTACCAAGCCTACTGAAAGGAATACATACGCCCGGTCTGACCAAACGCAAGTCATGGCCGAAACGAAAGTCCCTCTCCCCGCTTTGAGGCGTCCTCCTTAGCGGTAGCAGCTAAATGAAAATCCTCGTACCCCAATGCAAGCCTGCCTCACGCAAGGAAAAACACGTGCCGACTCTTGACCTTTGAGAATTACTGAGTACTAGCTTTATAAAACGCTTCACAAATCCTATCTACTGTCATAGTTATCATATCTATAACATGTATTATTACCACTCTTATACAATTTCGGTTTCGAACCATCGAAAAATAGAACACATTATGTCAAAAAAACGACCGATAAAGACATCATAAGTATCATTATCAATTACTTACATTCTTTCTTCTGTAAATTTTTCACAATATTTCTCACCCCACCAGCTTTCACCTCCCCGATCTGCTCGGTCTCACTAGTGGCTGATGTCAATCTCTACGCCGCCTCATCAATGGCCTGTAAGAAAAGGGGAGCAAGAAAATGTGGAGGGTAAAAAGAATGCGAGTTAACGCGAGATGGGATCGATCACACAGAAAAAAATGGTGGCCAGCAGAGGTCTTGAATGCACAACCACACTACACTTTTTAAGGCCCATAAACTGTTAGCAGTATGGATGTGTGAATATGTGATCGAGCAATAAAATGTACAACACTGTCGATTTTATTATAAAACACGGACACGTTTATTCTCATTATCTTCAGTATATGCTATCTTTAGTCTTTACAATCAAGGATACAATCCTAAGCTGAACTGAAATAAAGCAAGATCAAATCAAAAGGAAAATACGAAAAGCAGGGAGTGCATATCGACAGACTGACTGACCGCGCGAGAGTGAGTAAACTATAGGTATTAGACGCTGAAGTGCAGCGTCACGGCGTCTTGTCTTCTTGCTATTGCGCATGCGTTAGAATTCAGTTACGAGCGCCAAATATACATCTAACAGAAAATTATTGTTGATATTGTGTCACATTGCTAAGCAAAAGACAATTATAAAAAAAAAAAGTTCTTGTTCAATGTATGGTTTGAGTAGTTTTTAACGTATTAAGACAGATTTGTTTGGCTATAGTGTAAGGAAATCCTGCATAAGTATTACGAAAGCTGTATCTAAATCACAGTGCGTTTTATGTTCAGTCAGTGTACAATACATATAATAGTCTTCTTTGTTGCTAAAACGTAGGTGGTAGATGACATAAATACTGCATTTTTCCTGAAGTTTAGGATACGTTGGAAGCTAAGTTACTTTTGTGCAAAGCAATTGTTTAACTCAAATACTTTAGAGTAGAGAACATCAGATGAAATGTAAAGATGCTACATTTAATTAGTGCTGTCTAAGTTACGCCAGCTATGTTTTTAATGTTTTGATAAATTATTTGAATTTTTTTTTGTCGTCTTATTAGTTTGATTTTACTTTTAACTTCGATTTCTTAAAAGGACTCTACTTACCTTCAATACAAACTGCTAGGACTCTTAACGTCTCGAAGACATAAGACGAAAAAAACACGAGTGAAAGTCTTGTAAGCTTATAACAGACTATACTATCGATTTTCTCTCATTTTTTCAAGTCATGATGTTACAACATTAAAAAAAAAAAAAATTATCAGGCAAGCGTTTAAATATGAGTTTAAATTCTACTAAACAAAAGTGCTTTACTTAAGATTGTAAGAGGATATAAACAATACCTTTTTTTTTATTTAAATAATAATATGTCAAGAAAATTATTTAAATATCTAAAGAGAAGTAAGCATGTAGGGAAGAAATATTTACGCACTTGTCCGTATGCTAATACTTAACACAGAGCCTTTTTTTACATTCCTTAAGTAGCTTGTTTTGTTCACATTAAAGCCAAAATCAGCTATAAAATATTACATTTAAAGTTTATTTATCAGCAAATTTACGTAGATATTGAGTGTTTTCTTTGAATACTATAAGTAGCACAGAAATACATTTTGGGAGTAATTAAAGCTGCTAGTACTTATTACTTCGTTGACCTTACATAACATAGATAAAATCAAAGTCTTATTGAATAGTTTTGATAATTGAGTAAATTACCTGAGCAGCCATAACTCTCTGGCGTTCTGCAATTAAAGTACACTTTGCACATACGCAGTCCCGCCAACGACAATACCTCTTATGACCTTTCAAAGCTGATACTACACCATGATTTCTACATCTTGCACATTTAGGGGTTCGCTGATAACGTTCTGCACTAGTGCGCATAAAAAAAGGTGGCAGTAGGTGCTGTGCCTGTTGTTGGTTGATTAAATCAACATTTATTTTAATATTTCTAGATGAAGACATTGTTATCTATTTTTAAACATTTTATTAATGAGTAATTCAATGTTATTTGTAACTGTCATCCATCTGCAAGTAAAGTTACAATATTTACAAGTTCTTATGTTTCCATATACATTAAAACATTTTGTATGATTATAAAACTCGTTAGTTAGTCTATACTTAAAATTGAGGTAAAATATCTATAAAATCTGCTATAAAATAAAAGTTATTACTTTTGTTTGCATTTCTCAAAGTATCCTAAAGTTTTTTGAATAAAATAAATGAAGGAGTGTTTGAATACCTCCAACAATTAAAAAATTTAATTAAAATGTAACCTTGTCACACAAGTATTACTAAAGCTTTAAATATGCTACAGAATACTTTTTTCAATCCTTAAGAACGTTGGTATTGACACTCTGTCAAAAATCCATAATACCCTGTTTAAAACGTTAGCATGTTTTGAAAACGTTTTAAAGTTAATAAAGATCTTTATTTGTAAGCTAAATTACGGAATCATGACAGTCAAACATTACATTAATTTTTCTTTTTTAATAATCTATCATTATTTTAAGTAAACATAGTTAAGGTGACACTTAACTAACAAGAAAGTTTATTCTAGCTTAATTCTGTCATGTATTAAGGGAGTTGAGTCACCCGTTGACAAGGTCTGATGTGCTTACCAATCCCTGAACTATCAGATTTCGTAATAGTGAAAAGTATGTGTGTGCTCCACTAGCTAATACTTATTAATGTATCAGTTATTTGATTAAAAAAAATTACAGAATATTTTTAAAGGTTCTTAGTCAGTTATGGTAGTAATAAGATATCATAAATGCTTTTTTTATAGGAGATAGAAAATATGGAGTAAATGGTATAGTCAGTCTAGTCTTCTGTCGATGAAACTTAGCTATACATTTTTCAACTACCAACTGCAATGATGTAGCATTATAATATAAGATATTATTAAGGGCCATACTTAGTTTAAGATTGTAATTTTGAGTTAAGAAGCTTGAAAATAAATTTTGTAAATACCATTGTGCTACGTAAAATCTCAGGCTGACGGCAGATTGTATACTTTGTGCGTCCTTGTCTTCTGGATGAATGTAGCCCAGAAACTTCAAACAAATTAGTTAATGTTTGTGCCATCGTCTTCATAACTGCAGACGCGTTTTATTTAATTTGCACGTATATTAATAAAGTTGTAATAAGTAACATAACAGTTTTTCAACATAAATTTTTTAAAAACATTTTTATCTTCAAGGGAATTGCCTTTCTTACTTCCTTTAGTATGGCTTATAATTCTAGTCGTTTTAGAGACTATTTTTGTAATACTTATACACCACTTGTTTACTGTCGTAGGTCAAACAAACTCCCAAACTCACCTTCTCACCAGTAGTCAAGCCTAAGCGTCTCTAGCTCCAGTGATTTATAACTAAAGACTACGTACAACTTTTATACGTAAACAAGCTGATCAGTTAATTATACATACAAAATTAAGATCGTAATATCAATGTATCAGATGATATTACAACTTTAGCGTGCCTTATTAAAATGAGCAATTCCTAAAACTTTAATTATAATAAATTGAGTAGCGTTGTTTCGAGATTTTCCTCTTCAATAATAAGGTTATTTAAAAACAAGAAGAAAGTAAACTTTGTCTAAGCTTGTATTTTTGCAACTGGTAAATAATTACCAGCGATTGAACTATTTTGTTGGTAATCTTCATTATCTTATCTAGCTTTGAAAATGACATAAGCTCTTTCTTTGTAAATCCATTTTTAATAAAAAGCTTTTTGATCTTTTGATTAATTTACAGAAAACAAGATTTTTTTTAATGTAAATAAAACATTTTTTGATTCATTGCTGTTTCCCAATCTTCAGACTTATTATTACTCATCTCATCATTACAACAACAAGTGTCTCAATATAACTATACACAAAATTTTTGTCTCTGTATCTCTCAGGCTCTGTTCTTTATCTAGTAAAATTCGAATTTTAATGTTGATCATTGATATTTCTATTAAAATCAGCATTTTTGAGATCAGCGTTACCTCCATTTTAATTAATTTTTATTATGTTGTCTTTTAATAGTAAGTAAATACACTCTGTGTTATCTTTGATAATAGCAACGTGTCTTGCAACTACTATTTTATTATCTATTAGAACCTTATGACCAACAGTCTTCTAAACAAAGTTCCTTAGTCAATTTTTTTTTATTTAAAATTTTTTTCTCACTGGTATTTTCTTTGAAACTCTACTTTTATGAATCTTAACACTTTTAGTACAACGATTTTCTCTAAACATTGTTAAGAAGGGTTTTTTACTTTTTTTAATAATATTAGTAAAAGTTTTTTTTTATTAAGCTGATGCTCTTACTTTTTCAAGTAAAAATCTACTATGTACCTTTGCATCTTTTTATAAGCATGTGGACATCTCAATAACGTCTCTATTATACTTCTCATTACTATTAAGTTTATATATATAAGGTAGACATGGTTTAAAAGAGATACTTTTTCTGCTGGCAAAATTACATTTATCTTTATTCATATATACCCTTTAAATATTACACCTAAATCTTTTAATCTTTTATTTTATATCACTTTGAGTTAAGCTCACATAGTTAACAAAATAATTGTATACCTAATCTTTTGATTTCTTTCAGTAAATTTGGACAACTTTACTAAAATTATTGATTAAACTTGAAAAAGACTTCTCGCTATTTAAACCAGAAGGTCTATTAAAATTGATATGTACAGTTTCTGAGCTATTGTTTGCCCTTGACCTGTTGTTATTAAATAGTAAATAATGCATAATATTTTCAAAATAAACTCTCCATTTTGAAAAAATTGACTCTAATTATTCAGGTAAACCATCTAGCAATAGGATACTGCATATTGTTTTGAAGCAGTTAACGTTTACATGACTTAGTGTTCTATGCAATTTTTGTCCCTTGACTAACTTTTATCATTAAATTTGATCCACTTTCTATAATTTCACTTATCATATGATATACATCATCACTTATAATAGCTAATGCAACTCATTTTTATTTAAATAAAAAATTTTTATCTTGTTACCTGCTGATACTATTTTTTCAACTTTAGTTACTTTTTCATAATTCGTTTGATTTCTAGCCATTTTTTTACGTAAAAAACATTTTTTATAGTTAGCACTTTGATTTTTTATAAATATGACATTTTTGTTTTATATAATCATCTTTAGTTGCTTTCAAAAATGACTACCACTGACTTTTACATTCATCGGCTATTTTATTTCAATAGATTCACAAAAATATTAATTATCATTTACAACAGGATCTGAGCTACCGCTATCAAATTACTATTAACGACGCTAACAGAGCTATTGAGTTTTACATGCGACTTATTAAATCTTGGCACAAATCCCATATCAAAATTACTTTTATTACCATCTCCATTTTTCTGTGATTCATTATTTTTCTGCCAACTGCCTCCTTGACGGTGTTGACTCTTACCAGCTTCACGATCTTAGCCTCGGCGCGGGCCTTGCCCGTACTGCCTCGATGCTGCTGCTGCTGCTGTTGTTGTTGGAGCCAGTTTCGTTGCATCAGCACACCACCTTGCTCTCATTAATTATCACTTTGTCTCATTCTTGTACGTTGTGCCTTGAAGTGTCGATTTTTTCTGCACCTGATACGTGCTCCATCTTTTTTTTTCTTAGTTTGAAATGCACTTAAACTGTTTTTGCTTTCTAATTTCTTTTATTTTATTCTTATTATTTGTATTCTACTTTTTTCATACTCAACTCCTTGATTTAATTTTTTTAACACATCGATTGAGTCACCAATATAGCTCAACTCACTTGGAAGCATTTTCATGGTGATTTTTTTTTTTTTTTCAGTCATATATGCACCTATAATTTTAAAACTATTAGTTAATACTTTGAACTAAGTAAAAAAAGTAATTAAAGTTTTCAAGTTTCTTGATTTCCATTTCTCCAACTTGTTAATTACTTAAATTTTTTTTGAAGTAGACTCCTACGTGTACATTTAATGAGAAAACATACTGTCAAACTTGTGGCATAAAAAATAGAAGTTGTTGCTCCCCGTGGATTGCTGAAATAGTACTTAAGTCTCTTGAAACTTCCAGTATTCCAAAATGTAGGCAGTCCAATCTTACTTCTATAAAATGTCGAGATGATTGTTTTTTAATAAATGATAATAATAACATCCAACAGTTAGTGGAACTCCTAAATAATGCGAATCAGTATATGCTGTTGTGCGATGACTTACATAAATAAATGTATTCTCTATTTCTCTTCTATTTTAAACTATATTTATTCCTTCTATGATAAGATATTAAGACTCTTCAAAGAGTCCTACTTAACGAAAGTCATCACCTAACAAAGCTGACTGTGTACTTCGTGGCTCTTGGAAGTATCAAGTGATAACCAAAGCGTGATCAACCAATTGATGATCAAATCCAAAATTACGACAACTTACACAAAGTAAACACTGAGCTATCGGAAAATGAAAATATTAATTTTAAAGCAGAAATTAACAAACAATTTGACAATTTAATCATCTTAGTGACAAGAAAACTCTCAAAATTAAAAGAAGAAAAGAATAAAAAGTGTCGAAATTCACTAATAATTTATTAATAACTCGAAACTTATTGTCATATCCCCTTGCCTTATTCATGATTCTTAGGCACATAAATTGCCCGTTGCACATACAGAACGCTCTTATGGGTGTATCAATATTATTTCATATTAGGTCGTAGTACATATATTTATAGTAATGTATAACCACAGTATATAAAAAAAACAGGACTAAACACCTCATATGAGCAAGCATGTGAGTCCTGTATTGACATACATACAGTATAGTTGGCATCAACACCTGCATTGTCACGTACTTGCATAAACGCATAGAAATACAAACACAGATCCATACGTTATTTACAATACGTATGCTAGTCAGTGGCTGAGAGTAAATACAGTAACAGCATATTTTAACGCGCTACAAGGCGAATACTTTCATTCAATGCGAAGAGAGAGATTTAAGTCCTGCCTTACATAACAGTGGCGTAGAAGTTAGAATATATAGCTGCACAGGCCATATAAAAAGTCTCTGTGCCATGTACTCTCTTGCTTAAAGTAAATGATGTCGTACAAGTGCGCTTGATTACAGTCTTTCACTTCAGTTTCCAGGCATACACATACACATGGTATACTTATCGTTCCGTCGGCATACGTATATCTATAAAAATTAAAGCAAACTCATTGCACATGCATGCGCCAAACAAACGCTTATATTAGAGATATATACATACACATACACACACATATAATTAATAATTTTTTTATTACTTATGTCTTTTGCAATAAATGTTAAGGATTTAATACAATATTTTTAGAAAACAAATAAACAAAGCAAAATAATAGTATAATTTTTTTCATCACACACACTTATAGAATATATGATAAAAAATAAATAAAAAAACTGAAAAAACGCATGTAAAGATAATTATACAACTAAGAAAATGGTGAATTAAAACGATGATACTAATATAACAGTAGCTTAAGCCCTGATGAAATCTCCTAATGCTAACTTCTCATTTCAGCGTGCGATTAATTGCATTCCTCTATTTAATGAGGAAGGTATGCTGCTAAAGAATTATGAAATAGATGTTTAAGACAGAGAAAGGTGAATCAGAGATTATCAAAAAGCCTTATGTAACAAAGCAGTATTGCAGAATCTATAAGGGGCCACACGCATAAGCGTAAGTGGCCAAGATTTCGAAGACCCCAAAGCATTTATAACCCATTTGAAAAAAAAGTATGTGACAGGGAAACCGTTGCTTATTATAAAACTCAGATGCAGAGAGTGTGCCAACGACAAGGTTAACTGGTTGGTGAATATTATGATTATGTAAGCCTACTGTTGAGTGGTGCTGAGAAGGCCTTAATGAGAGAGAAAGGCAATACATGCAACGCACATATAATGACTCCTATAAAAGACATGGCGTTAGACATGTTTATAAAAAAACTAGCACCTATGACAAGCCAGCAGGCAGATGCCAAGGAACCTGGTTTTTTAGCCAATGCCTTTGAATATGCATTAAGATTGGAGAGCTGAATAAGAGCAGGTTTAATCTCAGATACGTGATACCAAGGACTACCTCATATTAATTTTAAAAATAATTTCAATAACTCATACTAAAAACAGAATAGGTATCCTGATAAGCTTTTCTTAACTTATCAAATAGTACAACTTAATGAACAACAGATTGACAATCAGAATCATCACGCTAATAGGCTGTATATTAACTTTTGAAATAATAATAAATTACATTAACAATTAATTAATGGACAGAATAGCCGTGAAAATAATTAGAATCAGGAGAGGGACTGAGATCTTCAAAATCAGTTCAAAAACTATTATTATTATCAGAACAATTTTTGACGATATGGTAACAAAAATCCTAACGATTATGACACTTTAAGGAACGCTAATTTTAACTCTAAAAATAATCAAGGATACTAAGGCAGAGGTTCAAATTATAAAAGATGCTAAGCAATATCGTCACCCACCGCTACACAAAAAAGTTTTAGAAGAACACGTTGTTAAATAATTTAACGATGGAACAACTAAGCCCTCATTATCACTGAATAATTCACCTCTGTGAATCGTTTCTAAAAAACCTTATAGCTATGGAAATCAAAGATGGAAGGTAGTGATTAATTTCCAATAACTGAATGAAAAAATCATTGGTAATGCATACTCATTGCCCAATGTTGTAGATATTATGGACCAATTGGGAAGATCCGTATATTTTTCAGTTTTTAATTTAGCAAGTCGATTTCAACGAATTTCTATGGCTGAACATGATAAGTTTAAACAGCATTCACGACACCTCATGAATATTACCAATATAGCCGGATGCTCGAAGATTTTAAAAATGGACCTGCCACGTTCCAATGACTAATGGATCTCATTTTATAAGGTGAGTTAAATGTTGAAGTGTGAGTGTATTTAGATGATATTATTATATACGCAAAAGATCTAGTAGATCATGATCGTAAAATTAGATTACTCTTGAAACTGGTTGAGAACAGGGAATACGGTATTCTAGCCAGATAAAGTCAAATTTTTCCAGAAAAGTAATATTTTTTGGGCACATAGTAAGTCAACAAAAAATTAAACCAGACCCTAACAAATGCAGGCCGTTAGAGATTTTACCGAACAAAAACTATGAAAAATATAAGACAGTTTTTTTTACTAGCAGGATACTACAGACGCTTAATTAAGGATTTTCTGAAAGTTGCCTAGCCATTATCAAAATTATCAAAGAAAAGGAGAAAAGTTTAAATAGACTGTATGCAAGAAAAGAGTTTTCAAATACTAAAAGACCATCTATGTTAAGAGCCCACTTTACAATTTTCTGACTTTGGTAAATCATTTAAGTTCACAACAAATACATCTAACTACGCTTTTGGAGTGGTATTAAGTAAAGAAAAAAATGGGTACGACCATGCTGTCACCTATCTTTCAAAAACTCTAAGCAAAGCCAAAATTAATTATTCTACAACTAAATAGGAATGCTAAGAAGCGCTATACGCAATGAATCATTCTCGTTTTTATTTATTAGGAAATTAATTCGTTCTCGTAGCCAATCATGAGCCATTGAATACAAGAAACGATCTTGGTCAGCGTGTAATGCGCTGCATGTTTAAATTTACCGATTATAAATACACTTTCAAATACAAGCCGGAAAAACTCAATACCATGCTGATACACTATACACAAATCCAATGCGCAAAATCATATAAACAATGGATTACCATAGGTTGAAAGAAAATAAAGGAAAAGAACAAAACAGAATTACAAAATCAGAGAAAAAGAATGGTAAGAACATCTAATTTAATGATGATCAGACCTAAAGCATGGCCAACAACCTGAAAGGAGACAGTAAAAGTAACAAAATCTAAGAACATGACTAAATCAGAATTAAATGTACCTATATTGGACAAAGGTCCAGGACGACCTCTTGGTTCAAAAACAAACAAGGAACGGCGAAAGTTAAATTATAGTGTAATTGCTTAAAGAACTCTAACAAAAACAATTCCACAGCCACAGACATTATCCACATCTTGACTAAGTATATTAGGAAATGTTATTTAAAATACATCAAAAGATTCTAGCTCGTTAAAAGTAAATTTTTCAAAAACAGTAGTCTCAACATCACACATTGGTAATACGAATACAGAAGAAATATAATTGACCTTGGTGCATCGGCAATTACAAGTATGTTTTCCAAAAATTACCCAAGTGATACTAAAGAATCGTAAGGAAAAGATACACAACTACCAGTATATGACCCTAGACGAAGTGGATTACGACAAAATTGACCAAAACGGAAGTAGATTCAAATACAGATACTGACTTCGACTTAGACGCAACAAGTACTGAAATTTTCGTGACACCCATTTCACTCAGTGAAGGTTCTAACAATGACGTTTTCAAAGACGAACCTAAAACTACGACCAACAATATTAATAAGATTACTTACGTAGAAATACAAAAGCTAAAAAATAAATTTAACAAAAGTATTCAAGAATATTTAGACAAGTCTAACAACGATCATAAGCCCGAGCAAGCTGATACGGATTTCTTATCATTTACTAGATTTCTTGATAGAGATAAGTAGGATCCTCAAATTCAGGACATATAAATCAGAATGGACACCTATGATCCCGATAGTTTTTATAATTTTGTATTAGATAAAAAAAATGCAGATTTATTAAGACGAGTAGCGAACTTTGAACCCCTATTGAATCAAGATAAAATTTTAAAAAAATATATGATGAAAAAAAAATTATTAATCACCCCTTGTATTCAAGGAAATACACTCGTAAGTTCTAGTACACTAATGCACACAAGTACTTCTATTATTGCAAAAAACAGATGGTCTAGTGCACTGGACTTGGAACAAAAAGCAGAAGAAATCCCAGATAAGTTAATTGAGAACAACAAACAAATAAACTGCTATGCAAACAAATCAATAAATCGAAGTATTGCTCCTGATTTTATGCTACTATCAGACTTATACCCTTTCTCACTGATCAATCATTACAAACAACATTACGAAAAGTCGTATGTTACTCTTTGTGATAGTAGTAGTAGAACTGACAATTATAAGAACGTTAATAAAGCCAAGCTAATAAACTATGTTACTACGAGCAGATATTGTCTCATATACAGAAAGGGAAATAAAGCTCATTTTATTAGCAAAGATAGTCAACCAGTCACATCTGTTTCAAGACTGTTGAGATCGACAGCTGCACTGGACTTTAGTTATTTGAAGTCAAAGAAATCAAACGTTGGCTGAATTTTAATATTACCTTATGGAGGACATAATGTACTGTCAATCGTTAATAATGAGACATTCACCGATTTAGTAACTTCAGAAAACTTACGAAAGCTTTTATATCCCTTGCAAAAATATTGTTGAGACAAAATCTTAAAACTTCCCTAATGTAAAGAAAGGAAAATCTTACAGACGAATTAGAACCTGGATTGATAACAGAAATGTTTTCAACAACTTTCGATAAAACATCTGTACAAATTACTGTCTGTTACGGAAATTTTGATTTCCCAAAATTTCAAGAACGTTATGAGATAATACGACTACTTTACGACAGCCCTGCTGAAGGACATAAGGGAGTAAGCCAAACTTATCGGAAAATAAGAGAGCGATTTTATTGGCCTGGAATAATAAATAATATTCTTAATTATGTTTGTAAATACAGCAAATGTCAAAAGAAAATATTAAAAGAATAAAAACAAGAGAACCCTCTGTGCTAAGAGATACACCTCATAAAGCTTTTGATAAAGTTTTCCTTTATACCGTCAGTCAATTACGAATGACACCAAATGTCCATTGCCATTTGCTAACCATAAAGTGTTATCTGACTAAGAACATTATATTAGTCTCTGTACCTGACCTAAGATCAAGCACACTTGCCGATGCACTCGTACATAATCTAATATTCGCTTAATATTAGTGAAATAAACAAATAAAGATGAAAGGACAAGCAAAAACATAACATGATTGAAAGTTTATGCCTCTAAGTATTAAGCCAGAAAATAATGTGTGGGTGAAGAAAGAAATGCGATTCCATAAATTTGATCGCCTTTATAATGGACCCCTAAAGGTTAAAACAGTTGTAGAGGAATATAATGTGTTACTTGAAAAATCCAATGCTAAAATCATATGAAAACACACGGATAAATTAAAATCAGCTTTCTTATAACAATATCCTTGTAAGAAATATATTTTTTATGTCTTCCAGAAAAAAAAACACGACAATGTGGACAGTATTGGCCATCTTAATGACAATAGTGCTTAAGGATTGTGCTGATTTAAACTATGATAATCATGGCAACTATAGCATACAAACACTTGAAACAATCCCTGGAATATACTACTAACGAATCGGTGTAACAAAAATTAAGAGACCTGTTTGCAAGATTGTGATATGGCTGGATGTTAATAAATTCACATTAAAACAAACACCTTCTCAAGGGATCAATAATACTTTTTGAAATTATATTGCACAGTTTGGTTATCCTAATTATACCCACTAGATGGAAATGGACCTCTTAAATTTAAAGATAATGGGATTGACAAACCTCAAAGCAACGCTATTAAACAAAATAAATAATGTTGGAACCTATTTGGGAGATAACATTATTTCCCCACCCAGCATACCAACAAAAAGACTAACACGTTTTGGAATTATTGGAAGCATTGCTAAAGGACTTTTTGGCTTAGTCCTAGAAGACGATTTCATCGTTATGAACATTAATATCATCAATCAGCACAATGATTAAAAAGAGTATATTAAATTGTGTGAACAAAACATCCACAGTTTTGCAGCGGCATTCAGAGAACTATGTAATACTATGAAATTCCACGAGCATATTCTTAAATAAGCTGCTGAGAAATTCACTTCAGAACAAGATTTTACTCTCGACAGACATCTGATTCATTTATTAGCTTAGCTTAGAAGAACTAAGGCTACCTAAGGTCACATTATTCGTTTCCATAAGGATCTAGTCGACATATTGTATGATTTACAGAGAGGTCAAGCACATCCAAAGCTGTTTTCTGCAAATCTATTTAGAACCGTAGGTCGGGATGTAAAAAATCTGGCAGAAAATCTGAAATTCGTAGCACCAACAGAAAATCCTTGTGCTCGTAAAATGAGCACTCTAAGCAAATTAGATGTTGTGCATCAAGAAAATAGAACCATGATAATATTACATCTGCCACTCGTAGAACGAACCTCTTATAATCTTTACAGACTTCATTTAGTCATGATTTCCCAATCTAGACAAAACGGATCTGCCTATATGAAACTCTCGTATCCTTACTTATTAGTGACAGCAGACCACAACTCGTATTTACTATTAAACAAAGTTACATTTGACCAATGTGATAAAATGGTGTATAGTTATAGGTATATAATGGCAGTGTCTAGGTACACCCAACCGTGTACCGTGTACCGTTTACCTTGCACGTACACGGCACACGGGTTGACTATTTTTTGCAGACACCCGTTTGCTAGGTACACGGTAAACGGTACACGGTACACGGGTTGATCACAAGATTTTGTACGGTTGACACACACTTGTGGCGCACGGTACGAGGCGCACGGTTTTAAATATGTTTTAACGTCTATCACGTGTACAATGCACGGTACACGGTGTACGATACACACATATATATATATGTATAAGCAGACACCAGCATGCACGATAGGACGTCACGGCATCACCTGAATTTCTGAATACCTGATGCAACAGCAGCACCATGCATAAGCAGATATAAGGTATGTTCAATTTGAACATATACATAGATAAAATTATAATTATATTTATAGCATTATTGAAAATTCATTGAAGACTTATTTTTTAATGACAAATTTTTTTTCAAATACAATTGTACATATCAGATGCAAATAATTTTTGAAGGTAGTGGTTTGATTGAATGTCATTTTAACAACTAAAAAGGTTTTCATTAGTTTTAATAGAATAAAAAAATTTTTAGCGGTAAGGCAAGTGAAAGAATGAATGTTTTCTATCATAGTTTTTTTCATGGAAGTAAAAAAAAAATTAAATCTTAATTTATTTCTTTTTATGCATTTCTTGAATAAAAATAAAAGTAAAACAATTATCTAAGTAAGACACCCTTGCACGGTGCACGGGTTGACTACAGGATTTTGTACGGTTGACACATACTTGTACGGCGTCACCTGAATACCTGATGCGACAGCAGCACCATGCCAAAAAGATATAAAGTAAGTTATAATAAGTAGATTAACTACTACAGATATTGGAGATCAGCTGTGAACAGTATATAATGTAGAGTCTGCAAACTGCACTGCAGTTAAGATTTGAATTATCTTACACAAACAGAAATGTGTGGTTAATCTACCTATTATTTTTCTCAGAATATTAGTGCTGTTGTCCTTTTATAATAATAACATGGATAATATTTTCTACTATCTCTAAAAGCTTTGTTTTGATAATTGATCATTATGGTATGTTTATTTTTTTATTTTATTTCTGAAATATTCTAAAATTAAAGGCTGTAGTAATTAAAATTTGTAAAATTCTATTCTTAGTTTTTAAAAATAGTAAAATCATGACAAAGTTTCAACAAATGTATAGCCTGTGTTTTCTTATTTTAAAAATGGTAAAATTTCATAATTAATTTTTTTTAAATTAAAATCTTTTATTTTAACCATTTTAATAGTTTGGAATTAGTAATTTTCTAAAATTAGACATAACAATTTAAATTCCTCTGAATTAAAATTTTTTTAATTTGTAAATTATTAAGCCTACACTTTTACAAAAAATATGAGACCAAGTAACACTTTGAAAACAGTAAATTTGTGATTTCACAAATTTAGAAAGATTAATTTTAAAAATTTAGTCTTGAAATGCGTAACGGAAGAATTTACAAATCCTAACGTCAAAATTTACCAATTAGCGTTTACAGTGTAGATTGTACTATTGATATTTTCGGGGTATATAAGTTATAAGGCAAGATGATTAGTTTTTTTAAATCTTATTTATTGCATAATTTATTTATTTATTTATTAATAAATTTTTGTTTTTGTAAACATAGATAATACTTATTATTGTTTTAAGTACTTGGTGTCAATTCTCAATACACTTTTTGAATTATTTTACATTTTTAATTCGATTATAATGATTAAAAACGAATATACATATCTACATATATTTCTTTCTTTTTTATTAATTCTGGTAAGTATTGAGAAATGAAGATTTTACTTTTTAATTCTAATTTTTTGACTTTGCTAACAACTACTTATGTCTTTTTTATTAAAGTAACTTCTTTTTTATGCCTTCTTGGTGTTGTTTTTAAAAATCCTGATGGACGCCCTTTTATTTTATTCGCCTTTGGCATTTCAACGTCTTTTACAGTTTGTGTTCCTTTATTGAGATCTATTTCAGAAAAACTTTTATGTAAACTGTTTACAACTTTGGTAGTCTTATTGATAGAAGTAGTATCAATATCATGATTGTCTTTCCAATTGTCAATGAGTTTTTTGATTACTTCTACTTTTTTTTCAAAATCTTCTGCACAACTCGCACTCATTACGTCAGTTAATTCTTTCATTAGAGGCTGCAAGTATTTTCTCTTTTGTGGAACAGTTGTAACTGGATTTTGAGATTTAGTACTATTATTAAAACTTAATGCAGGTGTTGAAGTCGATAATAGTGCGTTTGAGTCACTTTTGTCACTGATCTCTGTATCACTTGAAAACATGCGATGGTTAGCTGTGACGAATTTTTTCGTCCACCTACTGGCAAATAATGATTTATCATAAATCGGGTAATTAAAAATAAGCCTTGCACCAAATATATGGTGGCAGGGTAGTTCCAACCGTTTCCAGGAAGCCCATTCACACGAATTAATGGTCACACCTAACAATGAACCTTCCGACATAACTTTACAAGTTTTATCGATTTTGTTTATATTTTGAAAAGTTAAAAATTAACATCTTAAAAGATTTGGTTTTATTTTTTCAAATGCATATGAAGTTAGTAATTCTATGTATTGGGCCTCAGCTGTTTGAGATGCAATTCCAGATATTTTAGTCATAGGTTTACTTATAAATGACTTTGACAACTTATAATCGTTTTGAAATTGATGTAATTGTGACCATTTGAAGAATTTCATTAAAAATGCTAGTAGAGTATTATGTTTTTCTATTACGTCTTTGACTTTTTGATTAGGGGATTCATTCTATTATTTTTGAGATTACCTTAATTTTTAGTTGTCATCCCATATTCGGTCCATTGTAGGCAAATGTCGTGCCAATTACGATTGAAATACTCAACTATTCAGGCCGGTGAAGTATCGCATAACAGTTTATAACTTTTCATATACAATTCTTCATTAGGGCTGTATACTAAATCAGTCAAAATTTTTAAACCGTTTTCTTTTTCAGCTTAACTTATTGGTTTTGATGACACTGTGCGTTGAAAAATTTGCAAAGTGTGAAAACGGCCAATAAGCAAGGGCACATTTGGAAATTCTTCAGAAAGCACGCCTCTTTCTGTGCTATCCTTGTCCGTCATGATTGTTTGAATTGTTTTGCACCTTTCAGGATAATGCTTCTTAAAAACATTTAACCAATTTTCTATAACTTGGCATATATTCTTTGACCAGTAAGCCAACTGCAGCAATTTCACTGCAGCCATTGAAGTCTTCAACTAAAAAAATTACGACAGTCAAGTTCAGTCGTAAAAGTTTGTACGTGCCATCTAAGCATAAAATTTCGGGACATGAATAAAAAGATTTTTTCATATCTTCAGTATAAAACATCGAGCCCTGAAAATTGTCCTCTTCTGTAAGAATCTCTACGATGCAGTTTAATAAAAAATAGAATTAGGTTTGGTAAACAATAAAATAAGCAATTCAATAAAAAATAGATTTTACTTGATGAGATGTACGCTTATTGAAATTTTTGAAATATGATGAGTAATAATTTATACGTATTGCATGTCCTAGTTTTAAACTATTGACGTGTTCCGTTCGACGTGACAGCCGGTCGACAAAGTTTTCAATTGGAACGTTCCCATTAAAAAGGTGTCGCGCGACAGCCTCTATTACTCGTGAAGTCGAACAAACTCACTCAATAGCCACAAAAGCTGTCTGCTAATTAAGAGATTTTAGCTTTTGCAATAAATACTTATTGATTAGATAACTTATTGATTAAAATTCAATTTAAGTATTTGTTGCAAAAGCTAAAATCTCTCAATAAGCAGACAGCTTTTGTGGCTATTAAGTGAGTTTGTTCGACTTCACGAGCAATAGAGGCTGTTGCGCGACACCTTTTCTATCGGAACGTTCCAATTGAAAACTTTGTCACCTGGCTGTCGCGTCGAACGGAACACGTCCTAAAATTTGTACTATTCATCAACATTTACTTGATAGTATTTAATATATTATACAAGCATACAATAGAAAAATTATTAATAAAAAAACAGCTGTAAATTATAATACTCTTAGGACATGCATTACATATTTTTTTTGATTTTTTTTTTTTTTAAACACTTACTTTTTTCGTTCACTAAAAAGTCGATGGCTTTTTCGAGATCATCCCCTTCCATCGCTGTTAACTTTGATTTTATGTTGGTCAGATCTTTGCAAGTTAAAAAAACATTTTTTTCATTCAAGCTTGCCTGTAAGAGCTTCTTATTTGCATTCAATCCCAGTTGCTGATCAATTTATTTTCTTAGATGATCTGATAAATTTGATCTTTTTTCTGGCAGAGTACGAAAAAAAATGTAAAAAATTTATAGTATTTGAGTAATTCTAATATTTTATAAGTATTTTATTATATATTTTTTATAAATAAACCTTTGACTTTGAATGTTGTGTGTGATGTAAATCGCACTTTTTTAAGAATAATGTTTTCTTATCTTTTGATATGTTAAATTGTATGAATGCCTTACAACCAAGTCAGCTTGTTCTGTAACAAAGTGTATTAATAAAAATAAAAATATAATAAAATTAATGTACAGTGAAGAGTCCCTTTCATTATCGTCAGCGAATATCGACATCGAATGGGAAGAACAATGAACAAACCTACACATTCACTTGTACTCCCAGTTTTGACTACCGCACTTTGATCGGTTTCAAGGAATTTTGTTCGTAGCTTCCCGTTCAAAATCGCAATTCAAGATCGATAATCAAAAGACTTAGAGTATGAGTACATTAATTGATTTTGAACATTTTGTGAAATTCAAAGGCAGTAAATATAAAATTTAACTAATACATCCACCTACCCTACCCTCCACCACTTGACGTAAAATAATAACTTTTGAGGTACGAACCGAGTTTCTCTAATACCAATGCCCCTTTGTCTTTCATCATCACCGAACTTGCACTTACAAATCATCCTTACGTATACTAAATCACTATCTACATTTTCATCGTCCTTCAAAGATGATGATTTAATTTTGTCTGATGTCCTCAACCGAAAAACTTCTCGTTCTTGCAACCCGTCAGCAGTAACGATGTCACTCACTGCTTTAAACGAAGCGAACTTTTCATTGATTTCAAGGGTTATCAATTTTTTAGTGGATGGCATATTTATTTGAAAATCAAAATAATTTATAAAACCGTGTACACAATACAAATTGAATAAAAATAGGTAAGTTAAACAAAGTGCGAAAAAACAAATTACGTAAGACACATAGGTTCGACATATCAGAGACTATACCCATAGGTCGAGTGCGTGACAATGAGTAGGTAAGGCTGCAGTCACATGGAGCGGAAATAGCCTGCGAAACGTCATAGCGGAACTACTTTAGCCACGAGAGTGAGAGAGAGGTCAGCGGCTCAAGTGACGTTCCGCAGGCTATTTGCGCTCCACGTGACCACGGCCGCGACCTGAGGCTGAGGGATGTGGGTGCGGAATGCGTAAAAGCCCATAAGACACCGTAGGAGTGAGAAAGAGGTATGCGGAAAGGCCATTCTGCAGACCTCTCTCCCACTCTGATGGGCTTAAGTGGCTTTTCCGTATTATGCATTACGCATTTGGCACTCTATGTGGCCGCAGCCTAATGCGCGCTCGGAGGGCCAGTGTGGCGCTGCAACGAACAAGGAAACAAGTGTAGCTGTAGCTGCGTACCGGCCGCAACATGTCAACAACTTGACTGCACTCGTCCATACGGCGTAGTGATGCACGGCTTCACAGTTTGATTAGCATAATATCGCAGAGTTTAAAGTCAATAAGTTGATCGTTTTGAAATTTCATTAGGACCTACTTACAAAGTACATCAACAAGAGATCAAGTGTATTCATACTCCGACGCAGGCTTCAGATTGCCTGAATCAGGCGTGATAGCCAAAGTTCGAAACGAAGACGGCTCCAGACTGTGCAAAACACAAAACGCAAAACGTCAACTGTTGACACTACTTATCCACCGGTGCAAAAATGGGAACGCAGGCGTTGTACAAGGGTAAAAGTTTTACGAGTCAAGCCTACTACAATAAAGCAAAAACCAAGTACCTTGAAAATACCGGTGCTTGCTACATTACAGCTCACAGCAATGGCAAAGATGTAAATGCAAAATGGGAATACACCAGTTTTACATTAAAGTGTGAATGAGGTGGTGTTTCTAGGTTAAAAAAGAAAGTTGATTCAAAGACAGATTTTCCATCATATCCATCACAGTGAGTAAAAAATGCATAAAATCATCAAATTTTTATAACCATCACATATACTTAATCGCCGAGCACACCCGCGAGGCACCCTGGAGGCTATTTGTACCTACATATTTTTTTCTCGATATTTAAAAATGTGTGCAACAGGGGCATAGTATCGTGTAACGTTTTTTGCCTATGTTATAACATAGGGAAAAATAGTTACACGATACCACCTCAGGAATGTAGCCTTGGTGTTTGCAGAAAGTCGCAGAATTGGTAAATCAAAAATGAGGCAATACAAACGCTGAATACTACAGGGGTTGTTAAAAATAAAAGATAAAAAGATCAAATAAAGATGTAGAGGAAAACGTAAATGATTTGATGTTTTTTGTAACTTTATATCAAGTTTCAACATATTTTTCAACACATTAAACATTGAGTACTATAATTATTAAATTCCTTTTATTTCTTTCAAAGCCTTTTTCCTAAATTAAAATTCATTACAAATAATTAAAAATGTAGTTAATTATTAAGGATCTATAAATGTAAAAAAAAAAATTAAAGTTTATTGAAATTTTATTTATGAGCCTAATTAAAAAAAAATAAATTTCAAGCCAAACTAAATTGTAATATAAAAAATTAATCTTGGTATGTATTTTTTCACTTTATTTATTTACTATGTTTTCCACGTAGGTCTAAAAAAATAGGATGCACAGCTTAAATTAAAGCTAGTGTAAAAAATGATATCTTGCGCATCACCGACATTAACCATGATCATAATTACCCACTGAAAAAGGTAAGAATTGTTATTATGTATTTGTTTTTGATTTTTTTTTTACTACAGCCTTTTGGCCTAGTAAGTAAGGGCCTCTTACCATTTCTCTGAGAGAGTGATGACCTATCCTTTCCTATCCTTCTTCAATTGAGAGCCTCCCCCATGAGAATCCCTCTTCAAGCTTCCCCACCATACCGGTTAAGCCAGCACTCTCTGAACCTAGGGAGAAGACATCGGATTGGCCTTCCAGTGTTCTAGCTTCCCCAATGAAAGCCATTATTCAGAGAGCAGCTAAGGCTGACGCTCTTGCACTTGTACTGATTTGACTACAATTCTTACCTTATTCATTACTCCTACTATATCCTAACATTACTTTGAAATTCTGCCTTGGTTTTTTACACCTGTAAGGCAGGTGTAAAAAGCCAGTGCCTACAGCATGCTCACCAGTGAGCCAACACCTCTCTAAAGAATTATTATATCTTATAATAAAAAATTTCAGTAAAACTAAACACGAAAAACCGATTTGAATAAATGAATTAACGAAGTAATAATGTTTTAGATGACAAGAAATGAGGAAGCAAGATCTGTAGAAGCAGAGGTAACGAGAAACGAGGAAGCAAGATCTGTAGAACCAGAGGTAACGAGAAACAAGGAAGCAAGATTGGTGGAAGCAGATATAACAAGAAATAAAAAATCTAGATCTGTAGAAGCAGTTTTACATCCTGGAGAAAAATTGGAAAACGCAGAAGCACAAAATACTTCTGAAGTAAATGCGTGTGATGACTATTTCAACGATTGTGTACAATTGGTTGAGTTAAAATAATACTAATCTTGTTCTTTTATAAGTACATGTTTTAATAACTTTTATCATTTCAAACATTTATTATTAATTTGTATTAAATTTATTTGTGCCTCGCTAGGTTCAAGAAGTAGAAAACGAAATTAATATGGTTCCTAAATCTCCAGCTTCCATGCTAAATTCTTATGAAAAGATAGAAAAGAATGATGTACCCCTAGCAACACCACTTACTGAGAAGGATTCGTCAACAAATTATACGGTTAACAGTTTGTGGCCTAGTATAGATTATGAGGTTTATATACAATCATTACTTTAATTAAAACGTTATTATAGGAAGTAATTTTATTCAAGTTTTCAACTTAAGATGAATTAAGTAGAGGTATATTCTAGCTGCTGTTAATTCATGCTCTGTATCTTTTTTATATTCTTTATATGTGTCTCTGTAACAAATCCATAAGAATTTAAATGCTTCCTGTAATGAACGTGACAATGTATATGTAGATAAAATGTGAACAAAGAATAATAGTTGTCAAATCATTTTTTTTCAGCTTTCCTCTAAAGAAAATGCGTGCGAAGAAAAATTTGGTGGTCAATCTGATCATCATGATAAAGCTGTTATTGACAAGGTATTTTCCATGTATATTAACACGTATTACATAAAACTATTCCTTCTACACATCGGTTTTACATAGAGATTCTTAATAATGTATTATCACTATGTTTAAGTAAGTTTTTTATATGAATCAAATTAATATTTTAGATTAATGCTCAAAAAAACTCTTGTTGTGACAAAATTCGCAATAAATATGAAACTGAAGAAGATGGAGCTTTTTTTCAAGAGGTATTATTAACATACATTTATCACAAAAAAAAATTGTTCTTTCTGCACGTAATTTACTTTGTGTGCGAAAAATTTTCATAAATCTAACGCAAATTTATATACATTTGATGGTTTATCTTAAAGCTCAACTTTTGTTTCTAGGAAACTAAAAAGTTAGTAATGGAATTTGAAAAAACATTGTTCATGTCAGTTTCATTGCCAAAAGAACTCTAGCAATTGGATGCCGAATGGTAAAAACTTTTCATTTGGAAATGAATAAGAAGTTGCCAAATACAAAAATACCTGTACTAACTGAAAGTATTGACAAGTTTTCAAATTCTGTTTTGAGTTTTGATTCCAATGAACCTGTAAAAGTGTGATGCATAAAAATGCCTAAAAGTGGATCTCAGATTGGTCGGCCAAAAGGAATAGATCCTACTGTTATTGGATTACAGTGCAAAAAATCTTGAAAGGTTTTCGAGAAGAGAAATAAAAAAGATCAAGTTTATACGATGTAAAAGTGGTTAAATATCCTAGAATGTACATTTCTAAATACAATAAATGGTGAATATCTTCTAAAAAAAGACGATTTAAATCTAGAATCAAATGTACAACATTTTATAGAAGAATCTGTGAATTTTTACTTACTGAATGCATACATGCAAGAGGACACGTTTAAATTGTTGGAGGAGATTTTAAATACTAATAGAAACAGTGAAGCTTATGTATGTGGAACATGTAGAAATTCCCTTTTAAAAGAAAGTAAATGCTGTGACTGTTGTATAGTATAGTTTGATTTCGACTGCGTTAATATCACTAAGTCGCCTGAAGGTTGCTTGCTGTATTTGCGTTAAAATTTTCGAGAAAAATCCAGACAAATATCAATAAATTGAATAAAAATTAGACAGCATAGCTTACTGAGCATTTTCATTCAGATAATTGTTTTACTTTTATTTTTATTAAAGAAATACATAAAAAAGAAATAAATTAAGATTTAATTTTTTTTTACAACCATGAAAAATGCTATGATAGAAAACATTTATTCTTCCACTTGCCTTACCGCTAAAAATTTTTTTATTCTATTAAAACTAATGAAAACCTTTTTAGTTGTTGAAATGATATTCAATCAAACCACTACCTTTACAAATAACTTGCATCTGATATGTACAATTGTATTTGAAATAAAATTTGTCATAAAAAATAAATCTTCAATGAATTTCAAATAATGCTATAAATATAATTATAATTTTATCGATGTATAGTATGTTCAAATTGAACATACCTTATATCTGCTTGTACATGGTGCTGCTGTCGCATCAGGTATTCAGGAATTCAGGTGACGCCGTGACGTGCTATCGTGCATGCTGGTGTCTGCTTATACATATATATGTGTGTATCGTACACCGTGTACCGTGCATTGTACACATAATATACGGTAAAACATATTTGAAACCGTGCACCGTGTACCGTGTGCCACAAGTGTGTGTCAACCGTACAAAATCTCGTGATCAACCCGTGTACCGTGTACCGTATACCGTGTACTGTGCAAGTGGGTGTCTGCAAAAAATAGTCAACCCGTGTGCCGTGTACGTTCACGGTACACGGTACACGGTACATGGTTGGGTGTACCTAGACACTGCTATAGTTATATATGCTTAGCTATGAAACCCTTAAAGAAACCTTATTTTAAGAATCAATGCGAAATTCTTATTTCATTGTGACCTGGAATTAAAGAATTTGAATAATGTGAGGATACGTTAACACCGAAAACCAAAAGTTAATGGACTTACTTACCAGTTGATAGTTTATTTTAACACCTAATAAAGAATAATCAAGCATTATCTGTCCTCATAAAATGGATCGACAAGAAAGAGTAAAAGGTATAGGTTTTTTACAAATGAATGATGGATGTAGGGGAAAGACTCATAAATTGACCTTAATTAGTAAACATAAGATTTTCACTTAAATACAATATACCCATTAAGTAGAAGTAAACTTAAACTCAACTGTACCTCATGAACGTTTTAAAGACACTGATGACTTCCGCAAAAAAATTAATCTGAGAATTGAACTTTTATAAACAAGCATCGATAGATGAAGAATGAAATGTACAGAACATAATCAATTAAATAGACAATATCAAAACGCCAAAGTTGGAAAAAAACGGACTTTTTTTATTTTAATACATAATGTCATTAAACCTATTATTATTTTAATTATTATAGCAATACTCATCAGGAAAGAAAAAAGCTGTTTCAACAAGAGCATGAGACAAAATTTATAAAACGCATCATTAATCCACTGTTTGCAGAAACCCGAGTAACGATAAAAAAAATCCAAAAGAGCAAGAACCAACTAAACTTTACGTCGAAATTAGAGAAAAACGAAAAATATTAACATCATGTCAAACTAGACCTGTAATGAAGACGCGGAGTTTGATACTTCCACGCCATACACTCCAAAAATTTAAAATTGACTTATGAATCAATAGTAATTGGATACGATGTAACCTCCAGGCTGCACGATAAGCTCCGACCGCGGAATAACGATAAAGACTAGAGTCAACGTAAACCAACCTTTACATGAAGTTATGGAACATTAAGGAAAAAGAGAAAACACAAAGGAAATACACATACTTTTAGATTTACATAGTTACACAAACTAAACTATAACCACCAAATGAAATAGTAATTCACTTACTTAAAGGACTAATAAAACACCAAGTATACGAAAAATATTCTGACACGGTCTCGTTCTAAGATAAGATCCACTTTTTGTCAAGCAGAAAAGATTTCTTTACCTACACTGTCACATAGCGACAATGATATATCAATTATTGATCTGAAAAGACTTATGTGTCTTGTGCCGTGGGATATAGAAGAAATGAAAAGGGAGAGAGATTTCTTCAACCAATTAACCTAATTTGTATCCTAGAATATTGCTACGTCGTTAGAGATTGGCAAGCAAGATTATCCCAAGGATACGTAAAATACGTGGATCCTGAAAGCGCACAGGATCATGACACCAACCTTGAAGGTTTACTTGGACTAACGTTAAAAGGTAACTTGATTAAGAGCACATTAAAAAAATAAGAAAAGATAGTAAACAAAGGTGCAAAAAAAAAATGAGTTAAACCTTCCTTTGCCCGAAAGCAAAAAAAAACTTTATTTATTAACTTATATTACCATCATCAAACCTGTTTTCGTTATTTAACTATTCAATGCCCAAGCTTTTTACCAAATGTGAATCATATTTTTAACATTTAAAAAAAAACGAAAAAAAAAAACAACTAAACACATTTATAAATTGCAATATAAATTTTTTCTATCATGATTATATACGTTGAAGATTATTGGCTACAAATATTTATTTATAATGTTAGAATAACTTAAAGAAAGAAAAAAAGGTAAAAAGTGAAAAATTTTTTTTTTTCTTTTCTTCAGGTATTCAGTTTACCCATGGTCTAATCATCCTCTTGCTTAAATAAAAAAAATTTTTTTTATTCCATTACATATTATAATAATTTCCTCCTTAATAAAATTTTAAGACTCTGAAAAGAGTTGTACTTAACGAAACTCGTCACCGAACAAAGCTGACTTTGTACTTCGTGATTCTCAGAAGTGTCCAACGACAACCAAAGCGAGCCACGAAGCCTAAACACATGAAGTCAGCAAGTACCAGCCCCATAGCAAGTAAAACAAAGAAGTTCAATTAAAACTTTCTTCAAGGTGCATTTCTTTGAGTGGCGTTTTAATTAATATCCTGTTGCTGCTCACCAAGTGCAGACATTAATAAATAAAATTAAAAGAGCAGCCAGAAGACCAGCTCTGTCTTTTTTTTTTCATACAACCAATATTAAATCAATCGACATAAAAGCTTTTAGAAAAAGTTTGAGTCATTATTAAATAAATAAATATAAGCCCAACGAAAAGAGGGAGTCATTAAGTCATCTGAATTAATAATTAATGTTGAGTTGCCAGTATTCAAGGCCAGCCTTCGAGTTCCTAGCAGGAAGAAAGGTAAGTTAATACGGACATTTTATACAACTCACTGCCTCTTTTTTCTTGTAAACAAACAAGGAGTTGGACTTTTTGCTGTCCCGCAGCCTATGAAAGAGCGTGAGACTGACAATCTTCGGTTTTAAACTGAAATCAAAATTAAATGATATTAATTATCATTTAACATATGCAGCTTACACTCAAGCAAGAAAACAAACAATTGATCCCCTTTTTAATACTTTGATTACTATAGTTTCTGTAGCTGCATGTATAATTGGCTTATATCACAAACCGTCTTCCTCATGTAGATGTCTCAATTTTTTTTTATCATAATTTGGTGGCACAAAAAAGAGCAATTATTTTTTTATGGTTGACAAAGTATTCTAACTTGCTTACCCTTGTTTGGAAACAAAAAACATTTTAGAGTTTAGGAGAATCTCAGCTTTAAATACCAATTTTTTTTTTTTTATAGAAAAGTTCAATAGAGATTAGTATGCTCCATAGAACATCCTAAGAGTCTAGTGGTAAATATCACAAGGTAGGTTCTCATACTTTTTGCTCAGAATACTTTTCTGCTAAGCTTTCCTACATAGTACTTCTATTCTTTCAGTCATTAGAGCATTATCTTAAAAATTTTTTTTGAAACACAACATTAAAGCTGTGTTTCTCATCATTTGTAAATTAACAGATATCTTCAAATAAGGTTAGGACATAACACCAAAGGTGCAGTATGTGGCATTGTTAATGTTGTATTCTGTAAGTGTAGAGCATGTGACATTGGCAACAGCAAAAGATAGCTAAATGTTTGCATGTGCAAACATGTTAGATCAGTTAAAGAATATAATCCTAGATCTGCAATAGTCCTCCTGCATTCTAATGAAATTTACTCTTTTAATTCTGATTTAGTAAGAATCGTGAAATGAGAGGAGAATGCATTTAGGAGGAAATTCTTGGAAATGATCTACATAATAGTTTGTAAAAATAGTATTAATAGACAGCTTGACATTTAAAAGGTAAGTCCTATATATGAGAACTTCTTGCTTGATGTTAAACACAAATTTATGCAAGCGTTTTTCTTTTTACCAAGCTACAACTGCATGGTTTTATTTTTCGTGTATTACATTAGTAACATTTATCGTATCTCATCTTAGCCTAAGCTTTTTTACATCGTCTCTCTCTAGTCATTTACGTAGTACTTAGCTTTTCATCTTATGTTTTCGCCTTTATGTGACCTGAAATAAAAACTGTTATGCTCTAATTATGCGGATCTAATGTTCAGCGTATTATAATCCTTTACCTAAGTACCTTAAATCTTCTTTTTGCACACTTCGTGCAAGGTAATTAAGCGTGTTACCATCCTACTTGTATTGGTATTGTACATTTTTGGTCACTGAAGAGGACATCTAAAGGAGGTTGAAGTAGTGGCATTTATAGATTTTCATTGGTGTACAGTTATGTTCTATATCTAAATTTAACGTAGTATTTATGTACCCGAATCGTTAATTTATCTTCCATTTAAGCTTTTTGTATGAATTTTTTTGTCTTTTACAACAAATATATTATGTAAGAAATAATGAATTAAATTTTTTTTAACTCTTTTCATACACTTTGACTGCTAGATTTCTACTTTCAAACTATTCAATGTGTTCCATGCGTGAGCTATTTAAAAAATTATAAGTCTCTTAGAGAAACACACAAAAATTGAGAGAATTAAAAATTATCTCGATATTACCCTGTCGAATAAATTGACTTTAAGTTAGTAGATCAACAAACGTACACTTATTGTTGTATAAACGGATTACATCAATAATAGTAACTTTGAATCAATTTGACTCTAAAAAACTTTTTCATTGTACCAAGAGACCTAACCTGAGTGTGCAAGCGCAGCAACGGCCATATTCTGTTTCAACTTCTTACTGTATCACTATACTAAATACATGTCAGTGTTGTTGTGCCAAGAATCCTTTTCTTTCATTTCTACTCTTAGACAATGGGCACTGGAGCTCGGAAAAGAGCATGTAGGAAATTTTACGATTTATGATTAAAAGTGGTAAACAGGATCATGGCGTTAAGGTTATAGTCACTTCTAGGGAATATCCAAAAGTTTCAAAACCAATCAGAGCAGAGTACAGTAAACGTCGTTGGTAGAAGAGTAGGAAAAAGCAATGGTTTTCATCTTTGTACACGTCATGAATAATACAAGGGTAAATAGTGAGCAGTTGTGTGGATGCCGTGTTCTGTAAAAATTAAAGAAATACTAACCAGAATCTTCATAAATGTCTCTCAGTTAGTACATAAAGACACGAAATCTTGCAAACGCACAGAAAACTGTTGCTAAATTTCCTTTACCTCATGTACAGCAGCGATATTACCATCACCAGAATTTGCACCTCCAAGATTTGCAAAAACATTTCGTAGTCTGCATATCTTAAAGAGCAAGAAAGTATTGACATAGCTTATGCATGAAATTTTGTTTTCAGCAGCTCTGGCTGTAATAATTTAGGTTTATAGCTCCTTTCAGGTGAGTTTGAACAGCTACTAAATAAACATGAGTTGCCAAAGAGTATTGAATGACATAAAAACAGAGAATCAAAGTGCTAAGAGCAAATCTTTCAAGGCAGATCCTTAGTCTGCAGAATGCTTACCACACCTTAATAAGCAATTCCATTACGTCTAACATTTGAATTGAATTTTACTATAGATTTGTTGAAGTCAATACTAATGCAACACATATTTTAAACAAAAGCTATGATTATTAAGTTAAAAAAAATGAGCTTTGAGCAGGCTATAATTAATTTTTTTAGCTTTTCAAGCTTTTTTAATTAATTTAAGTTATAAGCTACTAAAGGTAAAATATTGTTTTTGAATTCTTGATTTTAAGCTGTAAGAGTATTTTTTGACTTATTTTCCTTTCCATACAAATGACTTTATTATTTTTAATCTTTGAACATACTGTCCAATCGACTGTCATGTGTTAAAGCAAAAAGATATCATACAGAAGCACAGACAATTATAGATTAAGCTCCTCTTACCCAAAGCACAGCAGCGATAAAACTAAAACCAGCACTTTCACTTTATAGAGCTTCAAAAGCATTTTATAGTATGTATACATATAAATAAAGTAGGTAAACCATGGCAGTTCTGGCACCCCCCCAGCTCCCCCCCTGAGGTAGTGGTGGGGGAAGAGGCTCTAGCTATAGCTGTGGGTGGAGAAGAGGCGGTGGAGGAGAGGCGGTGGTGGGGGCTGATCGAGCGGTAGAGGAGAGGCGGTGGTGGGGGCTGATCGAGCGGTAGGAGGAGGGGCACGGGCGGTGGGTGGTGCGGACTACTCGGATGGTAACGTCAGGGGAAGGGGGCCTCTTCCGGATGCTGTGATGTCGGATAGTATTGACAGCTCCCTTCCTTTCCGACCGCGAATCAAGCTCCGACGTCATCAGGATGGGTCCGAAAGGTGTAGGTGTGACAAGCCCAACGTACAGCGCGAGAGGAAGATGATCAAGCATGAACGTGTATCAATGGATGTAGCGGATCGCTTATCCCGTTCAGTTGCGACCAACGTTGGCTTACTCAACGCAGTACCTTGCCAAGTAATGGAGCTATTATTTCTTATCTATACGGATGTGTTAGCCATAGCCGATGACTTTTCGCTTCTTATTTATAGGAGTATAATGTTCCAGAGTAGTATTTTTTTCTTAGCAAGAGCGGGTGCAACGAGTCATGCTAGGATACACGTATGTGTAAGCCGTGGCCGATAACTCTTCGCTTCTTATTTAGGCGTATAATGTACCAGCATCATATTTTTTTCTCAAGAGCGGGCGTATCGAGTGATGCGTGTTGCCAGAAAACATGTATACCATTTCATAACCGAAAGCGTATCCCAACATTTCTTGGCTTACTCCTCTTCACCGCAGTACCTCGCCAACGAACAGAGTCAGTTAATACGATAAAGTAATTTTAATCGGCGCAGTAATAAGGAGGCGTCAATGAAAAAAATTGACATAGATTCATGAAGAACTAATTTATTGCATCAGTATTGTGTATCAGGTGTACATTGATTAAAAATATCGTTTTGTCGTTGCTGCTCTTTTAAAATCCATTTTTTTAAAGCTGTAGCATTCTTCACAGCACAATGAGCTAAATCAATCTGGTGATTCATGCATTCGATATCATCCATACTGAATTGTAGCAAGAGTGTTGCTGCCCTGTTGGCTGCGTCTATTTAAACGAAGTCAACTTATTTGTTACTTAAAATGTAGGAGGGATCGTGGCACAAAAAACTACTTAATTTAGAAATGATTTATTAATATCCTCCTAAAAAAAGACAATTCTGCTGAATTTATCGGAACGGAGGATGGAAATGATCTATAGGTAAAATAAATTCAAAATGCACTGATTATGAGCCACGAACGAAGATATACTTCGTGGCTCAAGGGAAAAACTCCGAAGAGAAAAACCCAAGAGAAAAAAAATTAATGAAAAATACAAACGAGTGAGGTTGAACAATAAATATAAGATAAACTTCCTGCAAACACGAGTGTGTACTTGTGTATTGCGTGTCGAAAACGTATACGTGCGCGTCCGCACGTGTCTCAAAAAACGTCGCACTGTCCATGAAGCGGATCTTCGCCGTGCTTTACTCACAGCACGCCGAGCTTCTCGAAAATGATGCAGATGACGATGATGATAGAAAAAGGAAAGCGTGAGAAAATTTAACCTCATAAAGGTGACTCCCAGATACACGTGTGCGTGATGATGATGAGGAAAAATGTAGAAACCAGTAGGACGAATATAATACCCAACCATGCCAGATACTCGAGATCGCAGTTGATAACTGTAGACCGCTTTGTATAGACAGATAGTTCGGAACTGACCCAAATCACCTACCCAAAGTAGTCGCAAGACCCCCCTTCCCTTTTTAATTCTCCTACCCGCTGCAGTCGTCAGGACCCATTAATCCCTTACACCTTATGTGAAAAGCTGGGAAAAGAGAGAGAGAGAATGATGTAAGCAATTAAGAGAGGGGGAAAGACCTATGACTCGAGGACACTTAATGGGAGCAAAGGAGATGGAGATGTAGATGCATGATAGAGAAGGAGAGAAATGTTTAGCTAATGAGAGTATAGAAAGAGACTTAATGAGTTGGCGCGAGAGCGATTAATTGTACTAACTGACACAAAAGGAAAAAAAGGATGAAGGTAAAAAAGAAATTGACCGGCGCTTGCATATGTGAATATGTGAGGAATTTTGTGTGAACTCGGTGTGTTGCCACCTTCGGCGTGCTGCGAGGTTGATCCTTCACCGCTCACGAGGCGGTCTACGAATTTTTGTCATTTCGACTGAACATGCTCCCCCCATTGCGAGAGAAGGCGAGCAAATCGAAAACATCATATGTGTAGCGTATACGAAAAAGTGCTTACTGTGCGAATCCTACGATGGTGTGAGAGTGTAGTAGTGTGTAAGTGTGTTTACAATTTAAGCGATGTTTACACAAATCGGTTTAATATAAGACAGACAACACGATTGAAAATTTAGTCTTCTTGTGACGATGAGATCAGAAGTGGACACAACGATGTGACGTTGCGTTTGAAGCTCCCTTCCTAAGTTGTAACGGTGACGACTCGTACGATGCCATCAGCGCCCGGGTGGATCTCGATGACAACCCCCAGCCGCCATCGCATGCAGGGTTGATTTCTATCGATGAGGAGGACGACGGAATCGATACCGATCTCATGATTGGACTTGCTCCACTTTTGTCGAGGTTGAAGTTCGTGCAAATATTCCAGGTGCCATCGCTTCCAAAAATCTTGTCGTGCTCTCGTCATGAAACGCCATGCTGACAATCGGTTACCTGGAGCACAAAAAAGGTCAGCTTCCGGAAAAAAATTCAACGGTCTTCCAATTAATAAATGTGCCGGCGTGATGGCCGCTATATCATTAGGATCATTCGAAATACTATAAAGTGGTCTAGAATCAAGAATGGCTTCGATTTCGATAACAAGGGTATTAAGTACTTCAAAGGTTGAGATTTGTTCGCTAATCACTCGCTTAAGATGGTGTTTAAACAATTTTACTACCGACTCCCAATCCCACCAAAGTGTGGTGAAAGCGTTGGATTAAAATGTCAGATGATGTTTCTCTGGACTGCAAAATGATCAGCATCGTCACGAAACTGGTCGGAGTTTAACAGAGCAAACATTTCTTGTAATTCATCACTTGCTCCGACAAAATTCGTGCCGTTGTCCGAAAACACATGTTTGGGACTGCCTCGTCGGCCGCAAAAACGCTTAAACGCGCCTAAAAATCCTTCAGTGGTTAAATCGCTCACTATTTCGATATGTACTGCTTTCGATGCCATACATACAAACACACAACGATAAACCTTGACGCGATTACGATTCCGCAGTTTCTTCTCTTTGATGTACATCGGCCCAAAAAATCTATTTCCACGTGAGTAAACGCGCCTGACTCGGTAACGCGTGCTGATGTCAAATTTCCCCCCATTTTACTATGTAAGGCTATATTGAGATAGAGTAATAAAAAATGTCAGAGAAAGTCTTATGTATAGTGGTGAAAAACTATCATGCACTACTACTCAATACCCTTTTTTACCACACTTCAAGTTTATTACACACTAAGATAAATTTTATGGCAGCAGATGTGTCATGCAATAGGATTATATTCTTTCAATGTGTTTGAATAACCTACCGTTTCAGAAGATAAATCTTCTTCTGTCCTCCACGCTGTACCTTGAAAGTTCACAGCAGCATAAAAGAGTATAAGTATCCTTTTTAAAATATAGAATCATGTGCAATGGGTTCGCATTGCTTTTAGCCGTATAGTATAAGCGATGTGTCCTCCATGTATTTCTCTCCGTAATCAGTTCTGGATACACACGATTTACTTGATCTAATGCAATGTCCCACAACTGAAAAAATCTATAGTGATTTTTCCACAATAAAATTTCCACAATCACGTTTTCTCTCACACACTTGAATGGAAATCGTGGACGAGATCTTAACGTTAACAATGCGTCAAATCTGGGGTTTTCTATTGGCACTGTTGCACTCTCGATAACATGTGTATGAGTATCGTGGGGGACAACTGCTTCCTCGCTTGGAAACATCTCAACGACTGCAGCCTCTACCAGCAGATCTTTTTGTTATAAAAAATTTTAAGCTAGTAGACTTGCTTACAAAATTACAATATAGGGTGATATTCAATACGTCTCAATAATAAGAGAGCAAAAGCATGGTGTAGGGTTCATTCCTAAACATGCCTGTGCTGGAATAAAAAGCGGGTACGTCTTTTGATACGTAAAAATATTTACTTGATAGTGCGCATATTTATAAGGTGTTCATACTGTATTATGTGATTGCCTATTTAGAAAAGGGAGTCTCTCTTTCAGTTGCATGAGATGTAACAGACGGAGCGATAAGAGCTTAGTCAATGTGTTGTATAAATAAAAGTGACCTGTTACCATGGCTCAATTGCGAAGGTACGAGTATGAAAAAGTGTATCCGTCTGCAAAAGAGCAAGTGATAGATCTTACACGAGAAAAGCTCTGCTAAAGTATATAAATAATAAAACTAATGTAGATGTGACTGCAGCTATAAAAACAATAATAACGGAAGGAAGAGTTCTAACTAATTTGCAAAACCGATCGTGGTAAAGAGTTTTACAACGCAAATTTTCATGGTCTCATGAAAAATTACAAAATTAACTTATACTCTACGTACAGTAATCTTGAGGCGTCTATATGTGAATGATTTAATCGTACCTTAAAGCATGCTATGTGGAAAAAGTTTAGTGTAAGAGGTTATTAAAAGTGGCTTAATATTTTACAA
This sequence comes from Copidosoma floridanum, assembly GCF_036245765.1. Lineage (NCBI taxonomy): Eukaryota > Metazoa > Arthropoda > Insecta > Hymenoptera > Encyrtidae > Copidosoma > Copidosoma floridanum. The sequence continues at coordinate 1,468,084 of NW_028321881.1, forward strand.
CAGCTGATAACTTCTTACAATAATCGAAAACACCGAACGATTGGTGTGAAGCCAAAAGATGTTTCAGTAGCTAATGAAAAAATATTTTACAAAAATTTATTTATTCGAAAAAGGAACAAAATCAACATTGAAAGATGGTGATAAAGTACGTATGAGTAATACTTAACAAGTTTTTGAAAAAGGTTATACGCCTAATTGGTCGACAGAAATTTTTAGTGTTACCCGAGTAGCACCAACAAAGCCATTCACTTACCATTTGGAGGATTATCAGCAGCAGCCAATCTCTGGTGGCTTTTACGATCAAGAACTGCAGAAAACCAAGTATCCTAATACTTATCTTGTTGAGAAAATTTAACGCCGACGAAAAAATCAAATTTTCGTTAAATGGTTGGGTTTTGACAGTGCACACAATAGTTGGATTTCAAAAGATCAATTATAATTTTAAAAAATATGATGTATAGAAGATACGAGAGAAGATATGTTTTAAATGCATGAAAAAAATAAAGTAAATGAATATATTTGAATTGTAAAGACACTAATTTATTAAAAAAATTTTTTTATGGAAAATAATGCAACACATGTTTTTTTGCTATTTTCACAGAAACTATTTAACCTATTCACTTGAAAATTGAATATGAGAACCATTATAAGTTATAAAGAGCTCTATTTTCTGTATGGAATCTAATAAATTATTATATAGCACTTCATTATTAACTATATTCTTTGACTCTGCACTAGGTAAAAATATTTGAAACTCGTCATTGAGTTCCACAACTGCTTTTATTCCGTATTTAGTATTAACTTTCTTTAATTTTGTAACCATGTAGCTGTGGTTTACTATCATCTCGGTGATTTTCTTGCACGGGAGGAAGCCTTCAGAAGCGACTTTATTTAAAGCTGCTAGATTGGACATCTGTAACAAAGAAACACAAATTTTACTAATTTTAATATTCATGAAAAAAAGAAAAATGGGTAAAAAATATGGTTATGAAGAAAACAAATTTATATTTACCTCAAAATTGTTTTTTACCCTTTTTCTTAACGGGAGTTCTTCAAAATTGTCTGTCTTCACACTTGTTCTCTTGGGAGGTTGTTGTTGGACGATACCCTTTGCTTCAAATACTAAACGATCGATGACTTGTCGTTGCTGTTTGGCAACTCTGATCAAACTGGCCTGTCGTTGTTGTTGCGGTTTTTTATACGAGGTTTTTACTATCACATAAGGGAGCTCTTCTATAGTAATCCCCCCCACTCGTTTCTTTTTGACAAGTTACTTTGAGCTCATTGTCGTCACCCTTTTGTTCTTCTCTGTTACGTTCTTTATTTATTTCATCATTCTCGCTGGACGATGAGTCAATCATAGAGATAATATTACATTGCTCGCTATCATGAAAACTAAAAGTTATTATATTTCGCTCATTGTTTTGCATTTGATCAATGATACGCTTATTTTTTTATTTGCTCTGGATGTGAAGGTTCCTCTATTTTTTTTCGTGATGTCGTCATGTTGATCCCTCCTCGAATTCTCTCTCCTATACAAGCTGTTTTCCGTCTGTTCTCTTCATTTTTTTTCTTCGCCTCCATCCGTTGTAAATCTCGATTCTCTATTCATTATTTTATGGTCACTCGGTGACATATTACCATGACTGTCATTTCTTGGACTTGTTATGTTTTCCCTATCTTCCTTAGCTTTCTCTTTTACATCTCCATCTCGCCGTTTTTGATTAACTTTATCATGCGCCCAGGGTAATGTATCAGTGATATTAGGGAAAATACATCGCTTATCATCACGAGAGCTAAGAGCTATTTTTTTTGTTTTTTCAGTATAAATCTTGTGCAGACGAGATCTAATATTAATTTGCTTTTGATTTATATTTATGTTTTGATCGCGTAGGCAATCAATGTAATCATTAAAATTGATAGTGGCTTTAACAACATTGATCTTGACACCCTTTGCTTTTTTTTATTATGTCTTGATTCTGAACAAGAATGCTGTACATTTTACTTCTAAGACCGATGAATTTCGTAATAATATTACCATTACACTCATCCTTTATAAGTCCTACGATTTTCTCATATTTAATTATAATAACTGTAAGACGTGTAACTGTCTGTATCAGTATACAACAGTTTGCAATCATTTTTTAGTTTAGAAATTGATCAACTGTGCGTATAGCGAGATAAGGAGCAGAAGACACGCGGAAAATAATCGTATTAAGCTCGAAAGTTCTCACTTCACCTTGGTGATACCACAAAATACGTTGAAACCGTCTGTGATCGGTGTGAACGAGTATTTGCCGGTACATCTGTGCGATGTCGGCCGTGATGACATATCGATAGGTGCGAAAGCGCAAAAGATGATCAAACAGTTTAGACTGGGAAGAAGTCCTTACTGGCCTTAGCGAATGCATCGAAGACGACGCGCACCTTCGTGGTGCTGCTTGACTCTTTTATTATCGGGTGATGAGGCATGTAATAGCCACTCAAAGACTCGTTACGCACCAATGACATGTGACCTAACTCAATATACTCATTCATTACCCTATCGTATGCTATCTTAAGTTCGAGATGCGCTGGAAAACAAAAGAGAAATACAACACGAGGACCTAATAGTTCGTGGTAGTTAGATATTTCGTGCTTCGTTGATCAGTGTTTGTCACTAGCATAAATTTTCCACATATCCTCGTGTTGCCTTCGGGCATTTAACAATCGTCGAAAAACAACGCTTCTTCTAACTACCGGTTGCAAATCTCCCTCAGTTTAACGGTGATCACGATAAATGGCTTTCGTTTAAAAACACCTTTATGTCGATGATAGATTCGCGTACCAACATTAACGATTTTAATAAGTTCTTATATTTGAGAGACTGCTTAGAGGGTCCAGCGTAAAGAGTATTCAGAAATCTGTATTTTATAGTTTTACTGTATGCAAAATATAGGAAAAATAAGAACTATAATTTACTATATGGGTTTCAAATTGATGGAAAAGGAGTTTGTGAATACGTGCACATAGCTTACTGATACTAACGAGGATACTTATATACACATATATTCGTCTTTATAATTGTACCATACGTTTTTTCCTACTTTTGTTTCTTGCTTACTCCTGATGCATTCGCTAAGGCCAGTAAGGACTTCTCCCCAGTCTAAACTGTTTGATCATCTTTTGCGCTTTCGCACCTATCGATATGTCATCACGGCCGACATCGCACAGATGTACCGGCAAATACTCGTTCACACCGATCGCAGACGGTTTCAACGTATTTTGTGGTATCACCAAGGTGAAGTGAGAACTTTCGAGCTTAATACGATTATTTTCCGCGTGTTTTCTGCTCCTTATCTCGCTATACGCACAGTTGATCAATTTCTAAACTAAAAAATGATTGCAAACTGTTGTATACTGATACAGACAGTTACACGTCTTACAGTTATTATAATTAAATATGAGAAAATCGTAGGACTTATAAAGGATAAGTGTAATGGTAATATTATTACGAAATTCATCGGTCTTAGAAGTAAAATGTACAGCATTCTTGTTCAGAATCAAGACATAATAAAAAAAAGCAAAGGGTGTCAAGATCAATGTTGTTAAAGCCACTATCAATTTTAATGATTACATTGATTGCCTACGCGATCAAAACATAAATATAAATCAAAAGCAAATTAATATTAGATCTCGTCTGCACAAGATTTATACTGAAAAAACAAAAAAAATAGCTCTTAGCTCTCGTGATGATAAGCGATGTATTTTCCCTAATATCACTGATACATTACCCTGGGCGCATGATAAAATTAATCAAAAACGGCGAGATGGAGATATAAAAGAGAAAGCTAAGGAAGATAGGGAAAACATAACAAGTCCAAGAAATGACAGTCATGGTAATATGTCACCGAGTGACCATAAAATAATGAATAGAGAATCGAGATTTACAACGGATGGAGGCGAAGAAAAAAAATGAAGAGGACAGACGGAAAACAGCTTGTATAGGAGAGAGAATTCGAGGAGGGATCAACATGACGACATCACGAAAAAAAATAGAGGAACCTTCACATCCAGAGCAACTAAAAAATAAGCGTATCATTGATCAAATGCAAAACAATGAGCGAAATATAATAACTTTTAGTTTTCATGATAGCGAGCAATGTAATATTATCTCTATGATTGACTCATCGTCCAGCGAGAATGATGAAATAAATAAAGAACGTAACAGAGAAGAACAAAAGGGTGACGACAATGAGCTCAAAGTAACTTGTCAAAAAGAAACGAGTGGGGGGGATTACTATAGAAGAGCTCCCTTATGTGATAGTAAAAACCTCGTATAAAAAACCGCAACAACAACGACAGGCCAGTTTGATCAGAGTTGCCAAACAGCAACGACAAGTCATCGATCGTTTAGTATTTGAAGCAAAGGGTATCGTCCAACAACAACCTCCCAAGAGAACAAGTGTGAAGACAGACAATTTTGAAGAACTCCCGTTAAGAAAAAGGGTAAAAAACAATTTTGAGGTAAATATAAATTTGTTTTCTTCATAACCATATTTTTTACCCATTTTTCTTTTTTTCATGAATATTAAAATTAGTAAAATTTGTGTTTCTTTGTTACAGATGTCCAATCTAGCAGCTTTAAATAAAGTCGCTTCTGGAGGCTTCCTCCCGTGCAAGAAAATCACCGAGATGATAGTAAACCACAGCTACATGGTTACAAAATTAAAGAAAGTTAATACTAAATACGGAATAAAAGCAGTTGTGGAACTCAATGACGAGTTTCAAATATTTTTACCCAGTGCAGTGTCAAAGAATATAGTTAATAATGAAGTGCTATATAATAATTTATTAGATTCCATACAGAAAATAGAGCTCTTTATAACTTATAATGGTTCTCATATTTAATTTTCAAGTGAATAGGTTAAAAAGTTTCTGTGAAAATAGCAAAAAAACATGTGTTGCATTATTTTCCATAAAAAAATTTTTTTAATAAATTAGTGTCTTTACAATTTAAATATATTCATTTACTTTATTTTTTTCATGCATTTAAAACATATCTTCTCTCGTATCTTCTATACATCATATTTTTTAAAATTATAATTGATCTTTTGAAATCCAACTATTGTGTGCACTGTCAAAACCCAACCATTTAACGAAAATCTGATTTTTTCGTCGGCGTAAAATTTTCTTAACAAGATAAGTATTAGAATACTTGGTTTTCTGCAGTTCTTGATCGTTAAAGCCACCAGAGATTGGCTGCTGCTGATAATCCTCCAAATGGTAAGTGAATGGCTTTGTTGGTGCTACTCGGGTAACACTAAAAATTTCTGTCGACCAATTAGGCGTATAACCTTTTTCAAAAACTTGTTAAGTATTACTCATACGTACTTTATCACCATCTTTCAATGTTGATTTTGTTCCTTTTTCGAATAAATAAATTTTTGTAAAATATTTTTTCATTAGCTACTGAAACATCTTTTGGCTTCACACCAATCGTTCGGTGTTTTCGATTATTGTAAGAAGTTATCAGCTGTTGTAAAATATTAAGCCACTTTTAATAACCTCTTACACTAAACTTTTTCCACATAGCATGCTTTAAGGTACGATTAAATCATTCACATATAGACGCCTTAAGATTACTGTACGTAGAGTATAAGTTAATTTTGTAATTTTTCATGAGACCATGAAAATTTGCGTTGTAAAACTCTTTACCACGATCGGTTTTGCAAATTAGTTGGAACTCTTCCTTCCGTTATTATTGTTTTCATAGCTGCAGTCACATCTATATTAGTTTTATTATTTATATACTTCAGCAGAGCTTTTCTCGTGTAAGATCTATCACTTGCTCTTTTGCAAACAGATACACTTTTTCATACTCGTACCTTCGCAATTGAGCCATGGTAACAGGTCACTTTTATTTATACAACACATTGACTAAGCTCTTATCGCTCCGTCTGTTACATCTCATGCAACTGAAAGAGAGACTCCCTTTTCTAAATAGGCAATCACATAATACAGTATGAACACCTTATAAATATGCGCACTATCAAGTAAATATTTTTACGTATCAAAAGACGTACCCGCTTTTTATTCCAGCACAGGCATGTTTAGGAATAAATCCTACACCATGCTTTTGCTCTCTTATTATTGAGACGTATTGAATATCACCCTATATTGTAATTTTGTAAGCAAGTCTACTAGCTTAAAATTTTTTATAACAAAAAGATCTGCTGGTAGAGGCTGCAGTCGTTGAGATGTTTCCAAGCGAGGAAGCAGTTGTCTTCCACGATACTCATACACATGTTATCAAGAGTGCAACAGTGCCAATAGAAAACCCCAGATTTGACGCATTGTTAACGTTAAGATCTCGTCAACGATTTCCATTCAAGTGTGTGAGAGAAAACGTGATTGTGGAAATTTTATTGTGAAAAAATCACTATAGATTTTTTCAGTTGTGGGACATTGCATTAGATCAAGTAAATCGTGTGTATCCGGAACTGATTACGGAGAGAAATACATGGAGGACATATCGCTTATACTATACGGCTAAAAGCAATGCGAACCCATTGCACGTGATTTTATATTTTAAAAAGGATACTTATACTTTTTTATGCTGCTGTGAACTTTCAAGGTACAGCGTGGAGGACAGAAAAAGATTTATCTTCTAAAACGGTAGGTTATTTAAACACATTGAAAGAATATAATCCTATTGCATGACACATCTGCTGCCATAAAATTTATCTTAGTGTGTCATAAACTTAAAGTGTGGTAAAAAAGGGTATTGAGTAGTAGTGCATGATAGTTTTTCACCACTAAACATAAGACTTTCTCTGACATTTTTTATTACTCTATCTCCATATAGCCTTACATAGTAAAATGGGAAATTTGCCATCAGCACGCGTTACCGAGTCAGGCGCGTTTACTCTCGTGGGAATAGATTTTTTTAGCCGATGTACATCAAAGAGAAAAAACTGCGGAATCGTAATCGCGTCAAGGTTTATCGTTAAGTGTTTGTATATATGGCATCAAAAGCAGTACATATCGAAATAGTGAGCGATTTAACCACTGAAGGATTTTTAGGCGCGTTTGAGCGTTTTTGCGGCCGACGCGGCAGTCCCAAACATGTGTTTTCAGACAACGGCACGAATTTTGTCGGAGCAAGTGATGAATTACAGGAAATATTTGCTCTGTTTAACTCCGACCAGTTTCGTGACGATGCTGATCATTTCGCAGTCCAGAGAAACATCATCTGACATTTCAATCCAACGCTTTCACCACACTTTGGTGGGATTTGGGAGTCGGTAGTAAAATCGTTTAAACACCATCTTAAGCGAGTGATTAGCGAACAACTCTCAACCTTTGAAGTACTTAATACCCTCGTTATCGAAATCGAAGCCATTCTTAATTCTAGACCACTTTATAGTATTTCGAATGATCCTAATGATATAGCGGCCATCACGCCGGCACATTTATTAATCGGAAGACCGTTGAATTTTTTTCCGGAAGCTGACCTTTTTTGTGCTTTAGGTAACCGATTGTCAGCATGGCGTTTCATGACGAGAGCACGACAAGATTTTTGGAAGCGATGGCACCTGGAATATTTGCACGAACTTCAACCTCGACAAAAGTGGAGCAAGTCCAATCATGAGATCGGTATCAATTCCGTCGTCCTCCTCATCGATAGAAATCAACCCTGCATGCGATGGCGGCTGGGGGTTGTCATCGAGATCCACTCAGGCGCTGATGGCATCGTACGAGTCGTCACCGTTAAAACTGAGGAAGGGAGCTTCAAACGCAACGTCACATCGTTGTGTCCACTTCTGATCTCATCGTCACAAGAAGACTAAATTTTCAATCGTGTTGTCTGTCTTATATTAAACCGATTTGTGTAAACATCGCTCGAATTGTAAACACACTTACACACTACTACACTCTCACACCATCGTAGGATTCGCACAGTAAGCACTTTTTCGAATACGCTACACATATGATGTTTTCGATTTGCTCGCCTTCTCTCGCAACGGGGGGAGCATGTTTAGTCGAAATGACAAAAATTCGTAGACCACCTCGTGAGCGGTGGAAGATCAACCACGCAGCACGCCGAAGGTGGCAACACACCGAGTTCACACAAAATTCATCACATATTCACATATGCAAGCGCCGGTCAATTTCTTTCTTACCTTCATCCTTTTTCTCCTTTTGTGTCAGTCAGTACAATTAATCGCTCTCGCGCCAACTCATTAAGTCTCTCTCTATACTCTCATTAGCTAAACATTTCTCTCCTTCTCTATTATGCATCTACATCTCCATCTCCTTTGCTCCCATTAAGTGTCCTCGAGTCATAGGTCTCTCCCCCTCTCTTAACTGCTTACATCATTCTCTCTCTCTCTTTTACCGGCTTTTCACATAAGGTGTAAGAGATTGATGGGTCCTGACGACTGCAGCGGGTAGGAGAATTAAAAAGGGAAGGGGGGTCTTGCGACTACTTTGGGTAGGTGATTTGGGTCAGTTCCGAACTATCTGTCTATACAAAGCGGTCTACAGTTGTCAACTGCGAATTTGAGTATCTGGCATAGTTGGGTATAATATTCGTCCTAGTGGTTTCTACATTTTTTCTCATTATCATCACGCACACGTGTATCTGGTAGTCACCTTTATAAGGTTAATTTTTCTCACGCTTTCCTTTTTCTATCATCATCGTCATCTGCATCATCTTCGAGAAGCTCGGCGTGCTGTGAGTAAAGCACGGCGAAAATCCGCTTCATGGACAGTGCGACGTTTTTCGAGACACGTGCGGACGCGCACGTATACGTTTTCGACACGCAACACACAAGTACTCACTCTTGTTTGCAGGAAGTTTATTTTAAATTTATTGTTTAACCTCACTCGTTTGTATTTTTCATTAATTTTTTTTCTCTTGGGTTTTTCTCTTCGGAGTTTTTCCCTTGAGCCACGAAGTATATCTTCGTTCGTGGCTCATAATCAGTGCATTTTGAATTTATTTCACCTATAGTTCATTCCCATCCTCCGTTCCGATAAATTCAGCAAAATTGTCTTTTTTTAGGAGGATATTGATTAATCATTTGTAAATTGAGTAGTTTTTTGTGCCACGATCCCTCCTACATTTTAAGTAACAAATAAGTTGACTTCGTCAAAATAGACGCAGCCAACAGGGCAGCAACACTCTTGCTACAATTCAGTATGGATGATATCGAATGCATGAATCACCAATTTGATTCAGCTCATTGTGCTGTGAAGAATGCTACAGCTTTAAAAAAATAGATTTTAAAAGAGCAGCAACGACAAAACGATATTTTTAATTAATGTACACCTGATACACAATACTGATGCAATAAATTAGTTCTTCATGAATCTATGTCGATTTTTTTTATTGACGCCTCCTTATTACTGCGCCGATTAAAATTACTTTATCGTATTAACTGACTCTGTTCGTTGGCGAGGTACTGCGGTGAAGAGGAGTAAGCCAAGAAATGTTGGGATACGCTTTCGGTTATGGAATGGTATACATGTTTTCTGGCGACACGCATCACTCGATACGGCCGCTCTTGAGAAAAAAATATGATGCTGGTACATTATACGCCTAAATAAGAAGCGAAGAGTTATCGGCCACGGCTTACACATACGTGTATCCTAGCATGACTCGTTGCACCCACTCTTGCTAAGAAAAAAATATTACACTGGAACATTATACGCCTATAAATAAGAAGCGAAAAGTCATCGGCCACGGCTAACACATCCGTATAGATAAGAAATAATAGCTCCATTACTTGGCAATGTACTGCATTGAGTAAGCCAACGTTGGTCGCAGCTGAACGGGATACGCGATCCGCTACATCCATTGATACACGTTCATGCTTGATCATCTTCCTCTCGCGCTGTACGTTGGGCTTGTCACACCTACACCTTTCGGACCCATCCTGATGACGTCGGAGCTTGATTCGCGGTCGGAAAGGAAGGGAGCTGTCAATACCATCCGACATCACAGCATCCGGAAGAGGCCCCCTTCCCCTGACGTTACCATCCGAGTAGTCCGCACCACCCACCGCCCGTGCCCCTCCTCCCACCGCCCGATCAGCCCCCACCACCGCCTCTCCTCTACCGCCCGATCAGCCCCCACCACCGCCTCTCCTCTACTGCCCGATCAGCCCTCACCACCGCCTCTCCTCTACCGCCCGATCAGCCCCTACCACCGCCTCTCCTCTACTGCCCGATCAGCCCCCACCACCGCCTCTCCTCCACCGCCTCTTTTCCACCCAGAGCTATAGCTAGAGCCTCTTCCCCCACCACTACCTCAGGGGGGGAGCTGGGGGTGTGCCAGAACCGCCATGGTTTACCTACTAAATGAGCCCAAAATGTTGTCATGAGTTATGCCTCAAAATCTAATTCATACAGTCTTAGCTGTAATAACTGAAATATTTGGCTTTTTTTAGATGAGTTAAAACACCTGCTCAATGTGTACGAGTTGTTTAGGAGTGTTCGATGCTTACATATAGACAGAGAATCAAAGCACTAAGAGCAAATCTTTAAAGGCAGATCCTAAGTCTGCAGAATGCTTACCACACCTTCATAAGCAGTTCAACTACGTCTAGATTTAATTTAGATCAAATTTTGATATGAATTTGTTGAAGTAAACACTGGTGCAACACATACTTTAAACACAGCTATGACAATCAACTTGAAAGGGATGAGCATTGAACAGGCTACAATTAATTTCTGTTAAACAGATTTAAATTGAAACGAGTGACAAGCTAGTAAAGATGAATGATTACTTTTAATTTCTTAATTTTCAGCTGTAAAAGTACTTTTTTGACTAATTATCTTTGTAATACTAATGACTTTATCTTTTTAGTCCTGGTAAGTTCTGTCCAATCAACTATCATGTGATAAAGAAAAAGTAGATCATGTAAGAAGCACAGACGATCGTAGACCAATTTTGTTATGGATTTATTGGAGTTAGCACTGGTGTAACACATATTTTGAAGCACAGCTATGTTTAACAACGTAAAAACTATGAACTTTGAGCAGGCTTTAATTGAATTTTTTTAAAGCTATTTAAATTTATTTGTGTATAAAATTATTAAAAGTGCATAACTGCTGTTAAATTAATTATTTTAAGCTATAAAAGTAAATGTATGATTAGACATGCACCATGAAGAACTTTTCAATAATAAAAACAACTTGAGCTCTTTAAAACCTTATTTGTTAATATAGTTTGGTATCAATTTTTTTATTAATAATTATTTGCAACGAAAAACTCTTTTTTATGTCCCTATAACAATACATCCTGTAGTTTGAATGTTTGATACGTGTTATATGGAAAATGTAAATAAATAAATTTTTTCGCTGTTTCTTTGAACCAGCATCTTGCGGTCAAATATTAGACAATTAAGAATATATATGTTTACATCAAATGAACTTGATCAATTTTTAGGCAAGGGACCGCCCGTTATCAGTTGCTTTACTATTTTTCAGTTATAAGGTTAACTGTAAATTAGTTAATTCTTAGGCAAGTACTCAACGTAGATGGCCAGTTAATTTATTATTAATCATGTGTGTTAATTAAATTATCACTTGATTTATTAACGGGTTAGCATTTTTTAGTAAAGCTTAGTGCCACTGTTTTTTAATTATGTATGATGACTAAAATAATTTTCTGACAAGTAAGTGCCAACGATAAAGAGCTTTACTAATTTTCAGTTAAGTTGATTCACTGAATTAATTCTCCGGAGAACGAATGCAAGTATCTAGTACAGCCCTCCTATATTTTTTATTCAAAAGATTATAACTATAATAATTCTTAGGCAAGTAAACGCCACTGATATGGAGCTTAACTGTTTATTTCTTATTAATATGACAATTTTATTATTTCTTTGGTAAGGAAGCGTCTCTCATGAGTAGCCTTACTTGTTTTGTTGTATCTCGAAAAAAATTAATAGCTGAAAATGTAGCACTTAATTATAGCTAAAAATGTGGCTAAGAATTTAGCTGCATAGTGTGTATTTTCAGCTATATTAAACTTTAATTTTAGCTTTACCTCTCCACTTTATCTTCAAGGAAAAATATACATGTTAATCTATGTACGCACAACCAGTAAAAAAATTTTATTTGCTTACACCGTTATGTACGCAAAATTATCGGCCTTTTAAGGTGTCATTATGTGGATGACAACGTCTAAACTAAAGAACTGAACTCATTTACAAGTTATTTAAGTTATTAAGAAGTGACCGCTATTTCTGAAAATTATAATAGATAAGCTGAACCCACCACTTCATGCGTTGCTTAATACATGATAAGCCCTAGAGTGCCTGATTTTGTTTTTGTTTGATAGAGCAGGGAGGGGAGAATCTTCATAGGCACTTCAGCTAATCCAGTGGTAGTGTCGGATTCACCCGGTATGTCTACCAACTAAGAAACTAACCTCCTTGCATGGGATAGGTCCGTGAGGACTACTTGCCTAGAAGACAAAAAGGTATAAGAGAAGAAGTAGAACGAAAATAACAGAGAATTTCCGAAGTCAGCTTAATTTTAAAGTTATGAGAGGAGGGGCACTTACGTCTCTGGGCGATACTTATGTCTTGGCCTGTGCCGAAAGAGATCTTGTGGCTGCTAATCTTCTGTACAGTAACATGTGAGCAAATGAATCTTCTTTCCTGGGCGCACATACATTAATATACAGCTATATTTCTAGTTTAAAATAGAGCTGAAAAGTCTAGCAGAAAATATAGTTGAATATAGCTAAAATACACGTCATACTGCTCAATTATCAGGTGCATTTTAAGCTGTATTTTTAGCGGCTCATTTTTTCCTGGATAATTTATAATTAAACAATTGCAAGTGCCTGCTATGACAAGCTTCACTCTTTTTTGTTATGAATGATGACTTCAATAACTTTTTGTAAAGCAAGAGCCTGTGATAAGTAGTTTAGCTTATTTTTGCTGTAATTAATAATTATATTTATTTTAGTGTAAGCAAGTGCCTGTAATAAGCTAGAAACCTAACTGTTCCGTGTTATGATTAGTGGCTTAATTATTTCTTCCATGAGCAAGTGCTTGCATTAAGTAGCTCAACTGTTTTTTTGTTACATTTTAAATTTTCAATAATTGTAGGGCAAGAAATTATAGGGCACGAGTAATTCTAACTGTTTTTCAGTTATATTCAATAATTTAAAAAAACTTTTCAGCAAGTAAGTGCCAGTGATAAATATCATATAGGTTGTAGCTCATCTTAAATAAGGTTTATGTATTGAATCGATTATCTGGTGAACGAGCTCTAGTGCCGAGTAGTCCACCTACTTTTTAATTGAAAGATTCTAGTTTACGTTTCACGTCTGTCCTAGATGATGAACTTGAAGAGTTAATATTGTAAACTACATTGTATTATATCAGATTTTGGATTAAAAAAGCTTATGATTTTACATTTCTTAATTATAATATTTAAAAAAAAAAATCTATTTTGTAACAAACTAATTGCTCTAGAATAAATATATTTATTATTTATAAATAATAAATAGTTAAGCTTCTCGTTACAGGCGTTTGCTTGCCCAAGAATAAAATGAATTATAATGTCGACTAAAAAATAGTGAAGCTATTCAGTGCCAGCGCTGACTGGCCAAAACATTAATTGAGTTATCAAACACAACTACAAATAAGTTTGCCTAACTATTGCTGGCACTTACTTGTAAAACACTTACTTTTATTATTCATAAGTAAATAATAATTCAGATTCTCATCAATGTGGCTTGCTCGCCCAAAAATTAATACAATTATAAGTTACAGTTGGAATAACAGTTCAGCTTCTTAAAGCAGACAATTGCCTGGCCAAGAATTATTTGTTATTATGATTTATAACAAAAAAGCACTGAAGCTACTCATCGTAGGCGCTTTTTTGACCAAAAATTAAAGTAAATATAATTTACAATGAACAGATATTTAGGCTTTATAATAATAAGACAAACCACAGGGACTTATCGCACAACGAATAAAAAATGCTTTAGTCTCATGATAATCATTCTCTAAGGATAGAAAGAAATGAATTTAAAAAATGGGTCGTGGGACCCACGATAGAAGTGAAACTTCAAGTATCAAATATTCAACTTATTTTATACAGAAAATTATATGAGAAGCAATCATATGTGTTATTGTTACGAGTTAAGATAGACCTACAATTTCATAAAGATAGACCGCAAATACGAATTTGAGGTTATGTAATCATATCAAATGACACCTTAATTTGTGTGTCTCAATATTTTATTTCCCCTGTAGGATGCCCGTAAGAAATCAGTAATTTTGGCCTATTTTGCTTCTCTGTCGAGATATGACGATTTTTTTTATTTTATGAGGTTATGTTGTCATGAAAACACTTTCAATTTCTTCACGCACATCTGTATTATTATTGTTTAAAGTATACTGTAATTTATTCGCAATTTATAACTCCAATTTTATAAAGATAGAGTGAAAATATGAATTTGAGGTTATGTAATCACAAAAAATGACACCTCTATTTGTGCGTCTCGATATTTTATTTTCCCTTTAGGATACCCGTAAAAAATTGGTATTTTTGGCCTATTTTGCTTCTCCGACGAGATATGACGATTTTTCTTACTTTATGAGGTTATATTGTTATAAAAACACTTTAAATTAATGTGTGGACATCTCTATTAATTTTCAAGGTATACTATAATTTTTTCGCAATTTATAACTCATACGTCAGAAAAGTACAACTAAAATACGAATTTGAGGTAATTTGATAACAAATACCTCATTACACACACACACCCACACACACACACACACACACACACAGCGGCTGGAGTTGGAGTAGTAGGGATGCCTGTTAGTATAGCATGTGGTGGCAAGGGGGACGCGGAGAGAGAGAGAGCGGCTGGAGTGGTGGGGGGCTCAGAAATTTCGTGTCGCTCGAAAAAATTCACAACGTGCCATAAGAAGTTTCACATCAAAATAACTGTCACGTGAAAATTAATATTTTAAGATAGGATCAAATGTTTAAGTATATTTTTACATTTATTTCATCACTTTAAATGTAATCCAATAAATTTTTGACATAAAATTTTTTTTAAGTAAAAACTTCTTTAAGTGCATTGGGCGATTCTGGATGGGAAAAAATTCTTGGTTTTGCGTAAGATTGCTCTAATTGCGAGATAATGAAGTGCTGGCAAGGCGGTGGGGGGAGAGAGGGAGCCCACTCTGTATTCACTGGTGGTAGAGAAGGGGAGAGTAGCTTGGTGGTGCAGTGGAGAGCGGTGGGGTATGGTAGTATGGGTATGCATATGGCCTAAGTACCTACTCTCTCCTTAACTAACGGCAGCCACTGCGCAGTGCGTATAGCACGCATTTGAATTTCGATTCACACCGCATATGTATGGCTTAATGGTGTACGTAACAATCGAGTCAGGTACTCAGGTACTAAGCTACCAAGGAAACTTTAAACTATGTGTAACTACTGGTATATATCTTTTTGCCATGTGTCAATGTGTATACTGTAAACTGTATACAGTTCCTGTTACTACAGTATTACTGTTTAAGTGTATTGTGTGTATCCAATAGTATCAACTATCGATGCAAGTTCAACTTCGTATATAGTTGCACACGTACGCGATGATGTGTGGTGTATATACTTGACTATAGTAAGTCTTTATAAGCTCTTTTCCTGTACACATACGCACACACATTTATATTCGCAATTAACTGTCGTCACATCATCTCTTTTCGTTATTAATTTAATCATGCTTTATAATATCTTAGATTATACTAAAATTATTTAATCTCATAACGTTACAACTTAATATTAAATTGCGAGTTTAATTACCTTAGTCTCTTCCTTAAACAAATTTATTACTTGTCATTAATAACTATTTAACAACTTGTTTAGTAGCCATCTTAAAAAACTCAATTGTAAGTAAAAGAAAATTAAATAACATTTTCTTGTACGTAAGTACTTTGGGTTTCTGTTGAAAAATCAATTTAATTACTTACAAATTGCATGTCGAGAACTGCAAATGAATTTTAAAAAAAATGAAGATAAACGTATATTAGAAATAAATTGTCCATTTTCTTTTATGAATTTATTCTCACTTTTGAGTACCTGTTAAAGCAAAATTTAAAACGAATATTTTCATGACAAATCGCATAATTTTAAGAATTTCCAGCTTAACAAATACCTGTATTATCGCGTAACAAACTTTGTCATTTAATATTGAAAATAAGTCACAGTTCCAATAACATCTAGATATATTTTTAGATGTAAAAGGATGACTATTTTGGACCGTGTTTTGAGGGGGATCCCTTTGCATTAATTTTTTCGTAAATTGTAACGCTGGCACTCATGCTGTGATCCTGTATCTTCGTAATATTATCTTTAAATAGTTTTATGTTAAAAACACAACCATAAATTTATATTACAAATATCTAGAAGATTTGGTCCAGTTGTCATGTCGCTTTTTTTTTAACTTTTGTCCAATCTTTAGTGTGCATCACCATTATTAAACTTACTTATCGAAGATCTGCTACAAAAATCCGATATAATTAGCAAAAACTGTTAAACTCGACTTTCAATATTTCATGCGCTATCGATTTATTTCTGCTTCAGCTGCTCTCTATCTTATACTGAACGGTCTTGATGCCCTACATAAAATAAATAATTTCATTTAAATTTTTGTACACGTTACCCTAATATCTCATCTTTGTTAAAAAAAAAGTACTCTTGACGTGCAACAAAATCCCAAAAAAATTAAAGTTATATAAGCTTTACACTTGCAACATGGAGAGCATTATGATTTTTCCGAATTGCAGTTAAAGTGGCTTAGAAGTTGATGCGTTAATGACGTCTCTAATTTTGGCTCTTATTTGACAAGCATTCTCCATGAATTTTTTTACCAGCAGGACAAACAGAAAATCCGTATCGTCGTTGATGAAGCGTGCTCTCTTTTTATTGTAGGCTTTACAATCGTAGACTTCGTATAGTCTATGAAAGATATAACAAAAGAGAAATATTTATCTAATATTTGATTATACCCCTGTTCTATATATGGCATTTATTGATTGCAATAGTAGATTCTCTCACCACCTGGTAGTAAAGTAGGTCCAGAAGAAATATAATGCACCATATTTAGTTATAAATTAAAATTTTGTGATCAAAAAATCGTACGGAAGTAGTAATCTGTAGTTGTGTCTATGATAAGATACGTATAATATGTTTTTAATTTATTTTACTAGTGAGGTACATACCTGGCGCATTAGGCTTGAAAAAAAAGTTTATTTTATTGTGGAATCCATCGCAACATTATTAGGAATTTTTGAAGAAAAATACTAGAATTTAATCAGGGCAGATAAAAAAAGTATATTAATTGAACCTGAGCAAAACCCACCTTTGTAAATAAGTAATATTAAGTAACAAGACTGATAATAAGATCGAATAAGATCCAAACTTCAGAATTTAAATGAAATTAACTAAATGTTATCATTACTTCTTATTATTTTTTATTCTTATTAGTTTTTGTTCGTTACTATTTTCTCATAATTGTTAAGTAAATAAGATTATTTGTGCTTGGAAAGTAACAAAATTTTTTGTTAGAGTGTCGTTCTACAAACCACAAAAAAATCCATTGGTCACTCTGTCAAGAAAAATTGAGTAGAAATAGAATGAGTAAAGAATATAACAATTCAACAGTTATTCGCGTTTAGTTAGTTAACTTGTTACTTAGCTTGGACTAACACATTTTATGGAACTGCAGGGGCCTGCGAAAAGATTACATAAAATATTTTCTATGAAAGTTTAATTAATTATTCGATTATATTAATATCTACTATTTGGTTGAATTTTTAACGTTTAGCAATAACAGATGAAAAAACAATAAAAATGCCGAAGTTTTATATAAAAATTTTTTATATCTATCCTTTTTTAGTTGTATGTTAAGTACTTTTCAAGCGATTTACTTCTTTGGATATACCATACTCGCTTAAACTGAAAATGTAACGGTATAAGCATAAAAAAAATTTTCATAAAAAGCGGTGTATTAAATACATTAAACTTTTCCTTTCAATGTAGCTGTATTTTCGCTTTCTTCTTCAAGAGAGCTTCAATAGATTGGCTCGCGTTAAGTGACAAAACTTTTGAATATTAGTACGACAGGAATCCCTTAAAAAAAAAATTAGCGATGCTTACATCGAGAAAATTTCAATTTCATTTGTGAAATCAGTTTTATTACATTAACCTTATTTCATTTAAATGATAATTTAGATCTTCATCCTCTGCCAAGGATCCGAAAATTTCTTAAAGTATATTGACTGCGAAGGATCTCTAGACACACCATTTACAGCCGTTCGTTTGAAATGTAAATATATGTATGTGTATGTACTTATACATACATACATATATATATATGTGACATTTATCGCTACAAAATCAAGCATCATACATCAAATTGAAACATAGTATGCACAGATCTAGTGTGTCATTTGGTGGAAAGTGTGCCACACATCTGGAGTGAAAAAATCTGTAACAATGTGAGCATGTATAACATATTTCTGTACGTAAGTCTAAAAAACGAAAAATGCATGTTCTTCTGATATCTTCAGATGTAAACAGCAGTAGACTTGTAATAAACATGCGATAAATATTGGTCTCAAACGATAAAGAATATTTGTTACTGCGCCTCATCATGTCTATATAGTACAAAACAGGAACACCACAATTATAACTGTCCTTTTTCAATTGTCTTCTGGTTTTTGTTACAATTCTTGACCACTTTTCTACAGAATTAATACTACTCTTTGTATGTCTAGATGATAATTCAATATATTTAATAAAGTTCTTGTAATATATCTTAGAATTTGGGCTAATGCTGTTATAGTCATGTATTGTATACTTGGGTTAATGTGCTCAAGGGTTTTATTTCTTGTATCTACTACGTTTAAGCATTAATCATCTTGTTATGCATACGGCATTAGCAATTTACCTTTTGAATTTCGTTTGGAGGTGAAACGTAATTTAATTAAGTTATTTACGCAACAAGTGCGGAAAAGACGATTACCTGCACAAGTCGTGATTGAATCGCATGAGGGGCCGGAGTTGACAGGAACGAGTGCCAGTTAAGTACACGAGTGCGTATCACAAGTGTGATCGCACGTCCCCAGTTACCGTCACCGGCCACGAGTGCAAGTCTATTACACGAGTGCGGGAAATCGTTCCGCACGAGTTGCGTACAAGTTTTTTCACAATAAGTGTGCGGAAAAGAGATAGTAGCATGAAAAATTGATTTTCCCACATAGTGTGAGGAAAAGGTGTGCAGCAAGGGTTTTTCCGCACAGTATGCGGAAAAGGTGTGCGAAAAAAACCTTTGCCGCACACCTTTTTCCGGATACTATGTGGGAAAATCAATTTTTTCACAGTAATATCAGTGCGAAAAACACCTATTTTTTGCACACTTATTGCGAAAAAACTTGTACCCAACTCGTGCGGGACGATTTCCCGTCATCGGTTGATAGACTCATGTGGGATATTGTCTTTTCCGCACTTGTTACGTAAATAACTATTTTGGTGGATTGTCTTTCATAGTTAAAAGGATTATTCAAGAAATTTAGCATTGGAACAAAAAACGTATCTATCCACTGCTTTTCTATTTGCGTCCTAAATGCATCTATTAACTTGCTAGTTTTGAATAGTATTTGGAAATCATTTGAAAATAACTGAAATTTATGATCTTCAGCAAAATAATTTATTATTCACTTCTCTACGGTCTCTACAAGGATGATATAGCTTAGCTTTAAGACTCAGATATAAATCTACCAAACGTAAAATAAAAATTTTGAGTGAAATACAATCAAGGAGAAAATAGACCATTTTAAAAAATGTTAATTTTTTCCTTAAGAATGTTCTGTTTAGAGCTTGATACTTGGTCAGCTAGTTCTTTAAACTTACTTACATCATATTTCTGCAGTTGATGAGCAAATGTACATTATTGTTTCTTTGTTTAACGTGTCTTGAGGGTTTTACGGTCTTTCAATAGCACGTGGTGCAATTTTTATCGAGCTTTCTTCCTTCAAACGCTCAACTGAATCACTTAATACTTTGCTTTTTTTAAATGTGACGTAAGATGCCAATACCGTAAAATTGTGCAAATTGTACTGAAAAAAGTGTTGCACGCGTGGTTATATACACAGCAAAGAGTCTCTCAGTTTTGTTTTTTCATTGTTTAACTTGCTTTATGTTCTTTCAAGCGTTGCATTGGACTAAGGTACGCTTAGCACTTCAAGTACAAATTTTGATAGGTTTGGAAACAAATCAACACCAGACTGAAAATTCATCTACTCAAGCTTTTTTTTCTGACGGTACTTCTACATTTAAACGTAATAATCTATGCCACTCCTCAACACTTTTCTTTAACCCTTCGTCATTTTCATGCACGATAAACTTGTACAAAGGAAAACTTTTATTTGAAGCTTCGCATTTTGCATCAAACTCCAAGCCTACCGTGTGAGTAGGATGTACAAAATTTACATCTTTGTCCTTGATTACTTCAAATTTAAAGTGTTTTTCTAATCGCATTTTTACATTTGAACCCACTTATTTATAAGTTTGTCTCTGCTTGAAATATTATTGTACATTTAGTTGATAAGCTTGATGAGTTGTGCAGAAATTCCTTTAAATGCATCTTTGGAATAAACATAAACAAGATGACACGCCCATTTTACCGCAATGATATCGGGTCATAAATTCGTTAATTTTGATGCTACAGAGTTTTTCTCACCAATCATCACGTTAGCATTATTAAAGAAAAATCCAATAATATTTTAAATGTCAACGTTAGTAGAGTGTAAGATTTTTAAAATCTTTTCAAATAAAGTTTCCACGTTCACAATGGAGTTTTTTTCTTCATCCTATAATGAAATTAGATCCCACAAGATCTCTCGTATTTTATTTTTTTCTTTATATGCATATCTGACATTTATGATAAGATACGATTCCATTAAAACGTCTGTCGATTTGTCCTCTTAAATTAAAAATTTTGTGGTCCTCAAGATAGCCGTTAGTTTTACCTTGTGATACGGGGCAAGCACGTTCATTATGATGTCTCTACACGTGAACCAATCTAAAGTTATTTTTTTCATAACTTCTGAGTCAGATATTGTGGAATAAAAAAATATAATTATTTTTTCCGTTTTTAAAAGAGACACGTCAAGTACAGCACACATCACAGATATTCTGATTCCTGCTTTCGCAGTATCACGATCAAACTGTATCTCAGCTCCGATTTTTTGAAGATGTGATACACTTTTAAGGTGTTTATCTACAACACTTATTTGTGCAGATATTTCTGTCACACTTGACACATTTAGCTTTAGTTTTATCTACACAGTAGACAATCATACCATCATACTTCATTAACCACTTTTCACAGAAAGCGTACTATGATTTCACGCTTTGCTTTAAAAATTCGATGAGAGCAGATTTGTTTTCTTCTTTTTTTTATCATAAACAAAAGTGGGACACAGAGGTAGTGTTCCAAAAAGCATCGTATGAATAACTTGTTTCTCATAAGTGGGTGTCTTTATGTGTTTATTGAATATTGAAATCGATGGAAAGAGAGACACGCACTTGTAGTACAAAACCCGAGCTAATCATTGTCCATCAAGCACAAGTAATATTTATGTAGTTTTTTCCATTTTTGATTAAACTTGGCCATGATAACTATCAGGATCTAACAAATCTCTTTTACTTATAATCTGTATTTGTTACAAAGTATATGTTAACATTTGTTGGTAGTACGTATTTTTAAAGTACGTAAGTTAATAATTTAAATACTTGTGAATTCCTAGTTTACATTACGATAAACATTAGAAATGCAGAAAAATATCAGAGAGGTCAGTTTTTGATACATCATCTATGTTTAGATATTGTTTGTAAGAAAACTTGATACAAATGGTCTTCAAGTTTAGGCTTGCCCAGAGTACTGTCACTCTTAAAATAAATTATTAAAACTTTAAAAAATTGTTTACAAAAAAAAAATATTAGTGTTTAGTTAGTGAACATTTTTTTAGGCAGTCTTTATTTACTACCAATTCATTCAATTCTGAATATCCTTGTATCATTAATTGTCTGTACAAACATTTATGATAGTACCAAAACAGGTTCCTAGGAAGCTAAGTATGTGACACCTCTTTACTTGCCGGTTAAAAAATCTTATTTCATTAGCGATACCAAACCATTGCTTTTCGTTTATAACACTTTAAGTTAGTAAGAAAAATAACAGCTAATCAATAAAAGAAAGGCTGAAAATCTGAAACTAAAACAACAAATTTTAATAAAGTTGTTAATCTTGTGTATTTTAGATTGATTAGATTCTTGTGTTTTTTTTTTCATCCCATATAGTTCTTAAAGATAAAAAATTCCTACTTGCAAATTTATATTACACTATAATAACTTTGTGACTTTTTAAATATTAATACCTAAATAGATACATTTTTTTTCTCCTGTATCACGTGATGTGAGAAAATCATTAAAAAGGTCTCACAGTTGAACACTAATCTATAAAACAGGATGGTCAATACAGCTTGTATTCGGTTAAATTTTCTGTTATAAGTAGCAAAGTTAAAAAGAAGTTGGTGAAGATTATGTTCAAATTATACTTGAAACAAAAATATTTTTTAATTTAAATTTTCTGTACGGATTTTTCAGCGTTTCGATAAATGCACTTGCGTATTTAGTTAGATTTTTCCTTTTAAATATTTTTTAGTGGAAGTAAAGAAATTACTACTGTTGTAAAATATAACGAAAATGTTATTTAATTTTTTTCTTTTTTAATGAGAGATTATGTTCACAGCCAGCCTCGTTGACCTTTTTTTTTCTTCCCTAGTCCTTCAAAAATTATACAGTAATTTATATCAGGTTAAGAAATACGTCCTTTTCTTGTGAAATGGCATCAAACTATTGTGTTTTGTGGGTATTCATGTACTTTAACTTTGTAAAGAAAACGAAAAATTTACCTCATTAACTAACTTTACTTAAAATTTCTCCCAACTATATTATTGTTTCACAGGTCACTGTTAACAAATAAGATCGTAAATGAACATAGATAAGCTTATTTTGACATTGATTGTTTATTCTTGAAACAAATTTGTAGTTAAACAGAAATATACATTTACTATTGATTTAGTGTTTTTAAAAAATATCATAATAACATCATCAAACAAAAGTCAATACATTACAAGCAGGTGTATTATATTACTTACGACTAGTTACATGGGATTAAGATTAAGTATACTATAAATAAGAGGAGAGTGTACAGAATTACGAACGATAAATTGCTTTAACTATAAATTATATAAATTTACAAACAATCGTACCATCACTACTGCTGATAAAGTTTGTCAGTATTCAATTGTCAAGTCTACCTCTTCTATCTCTTTTTTTGGTCCAACACTAACGTAAACTGTAAGATGAAAAACTGTTACGTCTGACATATTATTATTTTGAAAATATCCACGCAGTAGAAATTTTATACAAAATTTATAGGAAGAGGTTTTAGTTTCGCGCAATTTTTTAATTCATCCTTGCTGCTGTCGTTAATAAGATCATTAAAAGTAAAATTTCGCTCTTTATCTGTCAGTGCTGGCAAGGTATCAGAAAAATGGGATTCATTAATAATTTTTCGATAATTTTTGCATTCACTGTCCTGCTAAAAACTTTATTTCTGCATCCATATTAAGTTTTGATGAAATATAAAAAAGTTTACATTTGTGTATCTTGGTTTTCAAATTGCTTAAAAAATTAATGTTGAATTTAGATTTTTTAGGACATTTTGATTTGTGTGCCCTTTTTAAATTTTTTTTTATTTCCCCTGAAAGTTAAAAAATAAATAAAAAAATTTAGCTTTGAGTGTGTTTGCAGTAGCAAGATTAAGAAAATAATAAGGTTTGATTTATAGGCTTTTTTTAAAATTCTGTTCATTTAAATAATTCATATGGATATATATAAAAAAAATCAGCTCTCTATCTCTTTGTATTGGCAAGATACCCAAGAATTCACGGTGTAAGACTTATTTATAAAGGAGGTTCTAATATAATAACCTTATTTTTTAAATTGTACTTAATATTAATAAGATTTAAACAATGGCAAATTATTGTACATTGACCTCTTTCCATCTTAATTGCTCTATGTATATTTTTTATAGAAACGTCACGCTTATTTTTAGAGTGAAAATCGCTAGAGTGCGAAAAATTTTGTCAATTAAAAATTACAGAGCCGTAAAAAAAGTTATCCGCTTTGGGCAGGAGTCGAACCTAGGCCTCCTTCTAGTATGTTTTTCTAATTTTTCTACAAAATAGTAAAATAATGCTAATTAATTATGCTTCTTAACTTTTTTGTTTGTAAGATAGTTATGAGATTAACATTAAAATAAAATTTGAGGTAAGGTGTTAAGAGCTTTTTCCACGATTTGCATGTAAGCATTAAGTAAGTAAAAAAAGAATTAGTCTTTTAGCTCTTTGCATGAGCAAAATATAAAAAAAATTGGTGTTTAATGCCATTTTTTTGGAAAGGACTGGTTTTCAGCGTCGCCACGACTACCTTCCTCTCCCCCCACAGTGACTAGCTTGTCCTCTGCTGAGAATTAAACATGCCACTTCGGCTTGAGCAGAGTAGGTGGAGCGGCTTGAGCATCATCTTGGGTAGGTTGTGATGGCTCGCTGACCTTGATAGCTTTTGGCTGGAGTTGGTCCTCATGCGGAATAGGTTGCTCGTCTTACTTCGTTGTCTAATCGTTTTGTTTAGTGGGTTGCTCGGAAATGAAGTCAGTTGTCTCGAGATAAGCTGGTTTTAGCTGGTCAATTGAAACGACTTTTTTCTGTCCGTTTTCCTCGATTACGTAAGTTCTTTGCTTGGTACGACGAACGACTCGGTGAGAGCCCATGTACAGTTACTCTAGTAGTTTTCTAATGCTGCCCACTCGTCTGAAGACATGAGAACAAGTTTGCAGCTCTTTGAAAACGAAAACACGGTGTGCTGTATATCTTGATGCAGGAACCAGGTGAATCGATCTGAACAGCTGTCTCAGACTTCTGACAAACGTAGATTTGTCTGATTGTAGAGTTGCTAATACAAAAGCTCTCCTGGAACTCGCAAGGAGACTCCGTACAGCATTTCAGCTGGAGGGGCCTCCAAGTCGGGCTCATATGCTATTCTTAGTCCCAGCAGTACCGTTGGGAGGCTATCTAGCCATAACTGCGTACAGCAACTCAGCAATGCCTTGAAGGTTCGATGAAGGCTTTCGACCATACCATTTGACTGAGGATGGTAGGCCACACTATGTATAACTTTTGCTTCAATGTCTTTTGCCAATTCTTTAAAAATTTCCAACTTGAACTGCGCTCCTCTGTGGGATGTCATGAAGAGTGGGGTCCCGAACATACTTATCCAGTTATCATTAAACGCCTTTGCTACGGTCTCAGCCTTGATGTCTGCCAATGGAATCGCTAAAGGCCACCGAGTAAACCTATCTATAATGGTAAGGCAATATTTCATACCACGGATTAAAGGCATTTTTATATTGTTTATATGAACATGCTCAAAACGATTTCTGGGCTCCGTGAATTTTCCAAGGGCAGCTCTATCATGTCAGCTGATCTTGGAACGCTGGCAGGGCTTACCCTGGCGCGCCCATGTGATGGCATCTCTCTTAATACCTGGCCAAACAAACTTTTGTGACAACGTCTTGGACATTTCTCTGCCACTGGGGTGAGCAAACCCGTGCACCACGTTGAAAACCATGCGTCGGAGAGGTCCTGAGAGGTATGGCTGAACAATCCTGCCCTAGGTGTCACAGTAAACCGGACGTCCCTCAGTTTGCAGTTGCTGGAGACGCAAGAATGACTCTTGCAGTGACTGAAGCTTATCGTTCAATGCTTGGGCCTCTGCGATCGTTGCAGCATGTCAGGATGTAGGCATGGACACCGTCAAGGTGTCGGGAGCGGTATCAGTGTTGGCCATTCCACCGCTGCTGTGCTCGTTTCTGTCTTCTGCTGGCAGCGTCCGTGAGAGTGTATCAGCGACAATGTTGTCCTTTCCTGGTAAATAAACGATTTTGGCATTAAAATGAGAAATATGCTCAAGCTGGCAAGCACATTAAGGCGATGCCTTGTCTGAAAGCTGGTTCAGGGAGTAGGTAATTGGCAGACGGTCAGTATAAATTTTGAAGGTGCGCCCTTCGAGAATTCTTTCAAAATATTTTATCACAGAATGAATTGCCAACAGCTCTCTGTCGTACGTGGAGTATCTCTTCTCTGTTGGAGTAAGTTTCTGCGAGAAAAACCCAAGTGGGTGCTAAACATCATCCGGGGTGAGCTGCTGTTCCAGCACCGCTCCTTCTCTGGCATCCAACGCATTCGCCCGAAGGGCCAGGACTGCATCCGGCTAAAGAAAGCTTGTGCACGCTGCCTTGGTAATGTCTCTCTTGCAGCGAAAAAAGGCTTTATCTGCCTTCAGCGTTCAAGTGATGATAACTTTCTTGGGCAGACCCTTCAAAAGGTCGTGCAGTGATACCTGGGCCTCCGCTGCATGGGGAACGCAGCGCCGATACTAGTTTAGTATCCCAAACTGGCGTCGCAGCTCCGTAGTCATAAAGAATTTTGCATAACCTTGGACGGCCTCAATTTTAGTGACCGGTGGCTGGAACCCGTCCATGGATACCAGGTAACCCAGCTAATTTATCTCCGCACGACTAAAACAACACTTGTCTTCATTCAGTCACAGATTGCAGGTGCGCAGTACTCTAAACAGCTTCTGGAGATGCTTAAGATGTTGATAATGGTCCCAAGAGGTCACGATTATATTGTTGACATAGGCTCTGGCAAATGGAAGCTTGCGCAGAATGAAATCTGTCGTACGTTGCATGGACTCGGCTGCGTTACGCGGGCCCAATGGTATTTCTAAGAACTCGTACAGCCCAAATGGTGTTGTTATGACTGTTTTTTCAACGTCTTCTTCTGCTATAGGCGTTTGGAAAAATGCCTTGCTTATGTCTAGCATCGAGAAGACATTACCTTGGCTCTCTTATAGGAGGTCCTCGATATGGGGTAAGGGGTACGGGTCAGTCGTTATGCACGCGTTCAGCTGACGATAATCTCCCGTAACCTACCACGTGCCATCCTTGTTCTTCATCATGTGTGGAGGGCTTGACCATTGGCTTGATAACGGGCGTTTTATACCTTTCTCCAGCAGGCTGTCGAATGTTTCTCTAGCTGCTGACAGTTTTTTCCTAACAAGCCTGCGTGGACGCTCGAACACTGGTGGGCCAGTTGTGGCTATTGTGTGCCTGACTGATAGGTTTGGCGTCTAAATCAGCTTTACGTTTGGCCTAAAAATGTCTTCGAATTCTTGCCGGAGGGATGCATATCGATGAGCATGTGCCTTGACTTGTGCGAGCGGCAGAGGGAGTACCGTGGAATCAATGTGTAGTGTTGCCGCTCCGTACATGCCCCTCAAGGACAACTCGGTGAGTGGGTCGATCAGGCAGAGATTTCTGCGATGTACTAACAACCCATGCTTTGCCAGAAAATCCACGCCCAAAATCACATCGGGAACGTCAGCCAGGATAACCTCACAATCCAGCTCCCGTCTTAAACCTAGCTTCAACATTAGACGTTTGCTACCGTACGTGTAGATTGGTAAGGCATTTGCTGCGTAGAAAGTGAGCTGCTGCTGCTTCAGGCCCTCAGTAGACCTTGGAGGAGGCATGAGGAAGATGACTGAGCCAGTGTTGACGAGGAACCATACAGCATTGCGTCGATCACGAAGATGCAGACGGACTTTGGCATTGCCGTCTACCCCTGCTGACTGCAGACGGGGTGGCATTAGTTTCCCTGTGGGTCTTTTTGGAAATCGCAGGGCTGGAGGCAATAATGCGTGGTTGAACTAAATTTATAGTGATACCAGCATGTGTTTAATTTTTTTTGCGATGCTTGACTGCGGTTTCTGGAGGCTGACCTGGCACGTGAACGAGATCGTTGAGAGCGCTGGTTTGAACGGCCAGACCGGTCACTACCATCTCTACCATTGTTGTAGCTGTTGCCAGCCATCTGGAGGATGACAGCCTCTAAGGATTCTAGGCACTGCACCAGTGGATCCTCCAGGGTGCGCCTGTGCTGCGTTGCCAGGATTGTCAGTGTGTTGGAACAAACGATGGTGTCTGCGGTCTCCAGAATATTTTGGGTGTATTAAGGGAGTAAGGACTTTCATTCTTTTATTTGACCTCTAACGTATCTTCATTGATCTTAGAACCCACAAGGTCCTTTATCTTTCTTCACAATTGCGAGGGTTTTCTATCTTGAAGCTCAAGATCCGTCAAGAGACTGTAAAACTTTTGCTCTTTCGTTGCCGTAGTTTACTTGAGTATTGCTTCTTTGAGCGATTTGTATTTATCGGACGCCGGAAGAGTCACCAAAATATCTGCAACGTCCTCAATAGTTGCGTTGTCCAATGCTGTGAGCACTTGGTAAAATTATGTGGTGTCATCAGTAATATTATTCGTGACGAAAAACGATTTTACTTGGATAAATCAGAGATTAGGATGCTTGCGCCATAATGGTGGCATTTGATTTCGCGCGCTCATGCTAGCAATGTAGCCGTGCGTCTTTGTTTTGAGGGTCAAATGGCGAGAGGTTACTTGCGATACTCGGTGTTGACGATAGTAATGGTGGTGATGAGGGTGGCTCACCGTTATCCACCGCTCCTCACCAGAAAAGTCGCAGGGCTCTGAAGGCACAGCTTGCGCTGAAAGTCCCCTCAGCAGCCTGTCCTTGCCAACAGGGACCGAGTTGAGCTAAAACTGTGTAGGACCGGAAAGAGAGGGCTGTCATTATTGCAGACCGTGATGTTGGCTGGGGTGCCACCCTGCAGAAGTATTTTCTCAGATACCTTCTTCCCGGTGCTCGGCTCTCAAACGCTTGGTTCCTCCCGCTGACTCTTTCCCTGGGCCCCTCAGCGCCGATAATCACGCACAAAGACTCTCGCACCACGTTATCACTCGTGAGAGAGAAAGAGAGAAAAACACTTGTGCTTATAAAAACGAAATAAATGCCCATGGTCTCTCGAACTTCACCTCTCCCAACTCACACGCACATGTGTTGGCATGAGATTTTTCTTGTCCTTTAAGATGGCCATTTCCTATAAAACACTGCTCTTCGGCACTCGGGGTTACCTATCATGCACTCATAGAGGATAATAAAAATTTAAGTCAATTGAACAATGTTTTCAATAATGTCTCTCTCTTCTTGAGCTTCACGGCTGCCTAAGCTCTTCGTACTCGCATCGTCCAGTTCGTGTTGGTCATAGCGTGCTTTTAGGTTAAGGGCTGAGAGGGAACAGAATGAGGTGCCAGCGTTGAATCTCTTAGCTGTAGATACCTAGGCTGATGTCATAGCCGTTAGAAGGAAACGGTAACACTCGCAAAGCCGCGGTGATTAGGCACGGCGCTCCTTGTTCTGCTGTTGGAAAAGGCGAGACGGAACCTTCGTCGTCCACTCAGAAGAACTCTCTTGGCCTTAACTTCTGCTTACGTCAACGGCGTATTAAAGGTAGACCAGATTGCGTCACCACAAGTTAACCCAGGTACAAAATGTATATTTATTAAATATGTCTAGCTGAATAGCTTTGCCATCAATGCTGCCAGTATATCTCAAAAGGTTTCCCCCTACCCCTCTCCCTCAGCCGTTGCGCGTGGCAGTCACATGCGCTCGTGGCAAGACGTGCAGTTAGGCTGAGTCAGTTCTGCAGAACTTGTGCTACCACTAACACCATTATGTCGTTATAAATCTGAGTACTGAACCAACAGAGTGGCACTGTAAAGAGGCTGTGTGGTTTTATATTGTAGTTAATAATTAGAGTTAAAGAACGAATACTCTTTTCTATAAGTATTCATTTAATCTTGTACCCTGGCCTTTCATCCCATACCTCCGGTAGGTTATGGGCCCAGGGCCCGTGGGCCACTGCGTTAGAGTAATTTTCTGCCGTAATCAGAAAATCAAAATGCTGAAATTAGAAGCAGAGTAAGAGAAACAGAGAGTACGCTACCTGCATGTTATCACCGTTATTTCGAGAAGAGTGAACAGCACGGTGGTAAGTAATGACAGTCTTAAGAAAAGTTTCACCGGAAACGCGCTGAGTGGAATATTTATGTGTGTGTGGCTTTGTTCTTCTCTATCTTTACTATCGAGTACAGTGTATAAATATGAAAGACTGGTGCTGTTCATGGAGGTGTTGAGACGAGCAGGAGCGTCATGTGAAAATTTTTGTTTTTCCAAGAAAGAGTTTTGTTCCCACACGAGTGTTCTTTCGTCCTCCCCTTCTGCTCTGTTGACGCGAGGTCTGCAACGGTTGTGTTCGTCGGCGGTGGTGGGCGCACATTGTCTTTTTACTTGATAAACTAAGAGAGATAGAGAGTAGACATAACTAACTTCGAGTAAATTCTCGTCCTTGAAGGAGGGATAGCAGAGATGTTCACATGCGCAGCCGTGCATGCATGCAGCCTAAGAGTTGAATCTCTTGGCGTAATTTCATGCGTTGTGTTGTATGAGAGACTGCAGTGTGGGCAGATGTGCTGTTTATGGTTATTCTTGAGTATCTTTACCTTGGACGGTTGTATGTGGTGCATTTGACTTTGAATAGAGATAGAGAACACGTGAAGCATACTGATATACATTCTCGTTTTAGTACTTTCGTGTTATTACACACGTACATGCATGTATACAGCAGCGCGCTACCTTGCTGCAAGTTGGTCTCCATTCTCTTAAAAATGCTGAGCAAAATTTTGAAGTTGCATGCACACTTTTAAAATCCATGTTATAAACTCAGCGATACGTCTCGGGGTTGTGATCAGTGGAAAGCGTGCTGTGCCCATGGAATCTGGTGACGACTAGAAAAACTGTATGAACCCATTCGAGCCATGTGCAAGCAGATGATCAACCTACCTCCAAAAAATTTCATTTCCGTTCGTGAAATTCTGACTTGGTAACTAGGTGCAAACACGCATTTTGCTTAGCCAGGAGAGCTCGTTTTTTGTTTTGATTCAAGAGAAGTTGACGCTCGTTTTTTTTTGTTTCAGGAGCACTCAGATGAGTTTTAAAATTACTAGAGGTTGCCTGTATATCACAAGATATTAAAATAGTTTCGAGGTTCTAGTTTTTGTAGTCTATTAGAGCCTTAGAAGTAAGGAACTATTGACAGTAAAATTAGAACACATGGTAACCTAGATTAGGAGAGTTTACTTCACAATTTTTCACAGAATATAGGCTTAGAATATTTGAGAATATCGCATAATTTAATTGTAAATTGATAATCAGAGTGGCTGATTCGAAGTTCAAACTGTGGTAAGAGCATTTAATTAACATATGTCTGAGTCATTTGTGCAACCCTGTGATGGATGAAGAAACTGTTGCACATCATAAAGAGGGACAGCGATTATAAGGTATTTAGAGTATATGATAAAAATTCGAATCAAACAATCTTAGAATGCGATATGAAATACCCAATTGGACAACAAGATTCAAAATCTATGACAAAAACAATCAAAGTCAAAAGAGCAGAAAAAATGTAAATTACTGTTCTAGAGCTCAAATGTGTCCAAACAATGAGTCCATTTAACAATTGCAGTTAGATATCACAATATAGGATTGCCTAATCTTGAGGGACAGACACCTACTTTAGGAAAAAATCCATCTTCAATTGGGAGGGAGAAAGAAGAACTCATTAAATTGGAGTTAACTGAAACTGCAGAGAAATCGAAAGAAACTCTAATCGAATGGGACACGAATCTGATGACTAGGAATACTATCAACATAGATAAATTATAATTGATAGAAAGCATGACGAGAATGATCAGTCAGAATAAGTAAGAGAACAGTAGTTTTGAGGAAAACAAATTTACAGAGGGTATGTTATGGCACTTAAGGTTAGGTCACACATCTCTAAGTTGTTTGAGAAAACTCTAAAAATACGGGAAAGAGTTAGAAAATGTGAAGGTTGGTGCACCTTTACTGAATTGTAAGGTTTGCATTATGGTAACAATAAATTAGCTCCCGTTAAGTGAACCAAGAGGTAGGCCACAAAGGCCTTTTCAAACTATACGCACAGATAGCATGAAACCCATTATGCCAACCTCAAACCCCGGTAATAAGGAATTTATAATTTAATTTGTAGACAAATATTTAAAACTAGTAAGAACTTATCCTATTAAAACTAAAGAGGAGTCAGGAAGTGCACTCGAGAATTTTCTTATAAAAGGGAGAAATATATCAGGAAAAAATGAAAAAGTATGCTTTATTAAATCAGATCAAGGTAAAAAGTAGACTGGAGGTAAATTTTTCGAGATTCTTCAAAAGGAGAGAAAAGAGTCAGAGTTTTAACCACCTTACAGACTTGAGGCTAATGGCTTCGGAGATATATTAAATAATGTATTACAAAGAAAGATTAGCGTATTGATGTTCAATCAGGCCTCCCCAAAAGTATGTGGGAGTTAGCCGTAGAAGCTGCTGTACGTGCATTCAACAGATTACCATACAGATAAATACAATTTGAAACACTATTGAGGAAATTTTTCCCAGAAGCAAAAATACATTTCACTCAAAAAAGAAGGTTTGAATATATAGCGTATGGTAACTACTAAAACCAATTACAAACTTCGGAGCAAGAGCAATTAAAGCTGCCTTAGTTGGATATAAATCAACGTCGTACATTCCCTGGCATTTAAATTCTAGTAAATTCTTAGAGTCTAGACATGTTAAATTCAATGAAAAATTTTTCTACAAAGATGAGTACAAAGGAAAACAAAATCAAATCAAGTAAATTGACTGTAACTGAATGACAAATTTGGAAGAGGAGGAAGAAGAAGAATCTAAGGAATAAAGAAAAAAGGAAGACTAACAAAGCAGGAGTTAGATGAAATAAAGAACATTAAGACGAACATAAAAGAATATATAAGTATAGGAACTAGAAGTAAATTCAAAAGAAAGCTGAAAATTTAAGAGCAGACACTAAGAACAAATGCTGTAAGGCATGTAGAGGTCATAAGTAATGTGAGATTTGTTAATACAAATTATGAAAAAGACCTACGGACAGAAGATTTTGGATATCTTTTCCTCGTATACCTTAACAGAGATCCCCTATCATGTGAAGATGCCATTAAAACTAGGGAGGACAAAAACTGGATGAGAGCAATTGAAAAAGAGTTAGAGTTGATAAAGCTTAATTAAGTTTGTGATCTGATAGGAATACCAAAGGCTGGAATTAATAAGAAAAAATCTAACATAATAGAATTTAAGAGAAAAATGAAAAACGATAGATTAACAAAATTCAGCGCAATGCTTGTCATGAGGAGATTCAAAGACAAGAATATATCCAACCAAAACAAAACTTATTGTCTAGCCTCTAGACTGGCTGTGGTTAGAGCAACTCTAGCAATTGTGAACAAATCTGACTTAGACATTATTTAAATGAACGTAAAAACTGTTTTGTTAAGCGGAGAAATTGAAGACAAAATATATATAAAGATCCCTAACGGTTTAGATGTAGAAGAAACTACTAAATTAAAAAAAATTTGCGAATTAAAGATAGCTTTCTATGGTTTGAAAATAAGTTTTAAAGAGATGGAACAAAACATTTAGTGCAGGGGTAATACAGGTAGGCTTAGAAAATGATTTCCATAAGCCA
Organism: Copidosoma floridanum; assembly: GCF_036245765.1. Taxonomy (NCBI): domain Eukaryota; kingdom Metazoa; phylum Arthropoda; class Insecta; order Hymenoptera; family Encyrtidae; genus Copidosoma; species Copidosoma floridanum. The sequence goes on from NW_028321881.1 coordinate 1,501,804, forward strand.
TGTTTGTTCTCTTGAAAGAAAGAAGAAAAATTACTCTTATTAGTACTGTACGTAGATAATTGGCTGATATAGGAAACGCTCAAGATAAAATAAATGAGATCGTAAATAGTTTGAGAAAAGCGTTCAAGATGAAAAACTTACGAAAACCTGAAGTTTTTCTTGGAATGATTGTAGAGAGAAATAGAACTGACAAAACCCTGGTATTTTATCAGAGTGCCTACAATAGAGAATATCTTAAAGTTAATTAATATGAGAGAATGTAAGCCACAGAATATGCCCATGGTGACTAGACAAGTAAGTAACAGATCTAAGAGATACTAGCTTTATGAAAAGGAATTTAAGTGTTCCACAGTTAAAGATAAAATCAAAAGATTACTATATAGACAAGCTATAGAGAGTCTAATGTATTCAGCTAATGCTACACGACCAGACATAGTTTTTTCAGTAAAGTATTGATCTTGAAGTCAACTAAATCCATCAGAAACGGCTGGGCTATAGGTGAAGAGAATATTTAGGTTTTTAAGGGGAAGTGATAAAATAACCATAATTTTTAGTGGCAGAGCTGAAACACTAGAGGCGTCGACAGATGTAAGTTTAAGAGATTGTGAAGACTCTTCCTCCAAGGGTGGCTATATAATTAGGCTGTTCGTAGACCCAGTTGCATGGAAAAAATATTAGCAGACATATGTTACACTATCTACCTGTCAAGTTGAATACTTGGCAAAGAGCAATGCTTGTCAAGAGTTAACATCACAAGACAAGTCGATAAGATCCATACTAGGAAGATCTCTGATGCCAGTTATGATTTGGTGTGAGCACATGTCGGCTATCAAGTGTACTATGATGGACGATTAACATAAACTTAAGACATTGGACAAGGATTGGGAGGAAATAATAAATAACCTACTTAAGAGAAGAAAAAAGATTAGAAGTTAGAATATGTTAGTAATGTATGAAGACAATATAAAGCAATATGTAGATCAGGAAAAGGTGAAGAAAGTTCATTAGATACACACAAAAAAGAATGTTGCTGGTATAATGACTAAACCGTTACCATTGGATGCGCATAGAGAACTAAGACATAACATTATGAATTTGAATTAAATCGACTAAGTTGGACCGTAAATTTATAAATTTAGAGGTTTGCCTCTTAAAGAAGAGTACTTAGATTTAATTCCTTTGTGTTTATAGGTGGAGAGAAATTAGACGACCAGAGCTAATATAGTGGAAAAGGGAAAAATTGTCATGCTGAATAGCTTTATCATCATCGCTGCCAGTACTTCTCAGATAGTTCCTTTTTTTCTCCCCCTCAACCGTTACACTCAGTAATAGCGTGGGCTTACGGCAAGATACGCCGTTGAGTTAAGTCAGTTCTGGAGCACCCGTGCTATCACTAACACCGTTATATCATTACAAATCTTATTACCAAACCTACAGAGTGGCACTGTAGAGAGGCCGTGTGGTTTTATATTGTATTAAATAAATGAAGGTAAACAGTTAGCACTCTCTTCTATAAGTATTCATTTAACCTTGTACCCTGGCCTTTTATTCGACTCCTCCAATGACATATCTATTATTTGGTATAATATTCAAGTCCAAAAATAATGAGTACAAAGAGACTATTTATACCTTTATCTTATTATTGACCTTATTTTAAGTTATTAAACACAGCTCTTAAGCACCTTATAACAGTCATAAAAAAAGGATGTCTAATTATCATATGTATACGCTTACGTCTATAGCTTAAAATTAATAATTTAACAATAGTTGTGTACTTTTAATGATTTATTACATAAATAAATTTAAATTGCTTTTAAAAAAAAAAGCTATAGCCTGCTTAAAAATCAAAGCTTCTAAGTTGACAAACATAGCTGTGCTTTAAAACATTAGTTGCACAAGTTTTTACCACAACAAATCCATAACGAAACTGTTCTGTGATTGTCTCTGCATCTGCACCATGTCCTTTTGCTTTACCACATGACTGTCAATCAAACAGTAGGTACCAAGGACGAAAAAAAGAAATAAAGTCATTTGTATTGGAAAGAAAACTAGTCAAAAAAGTACTTTTACAGCTGAAAATCAAAAATTCAACAGTAATCATTTACCTTTAATAGTTTGTTACTTGTGTTCAAGTTAGTATGACCTGGACAGTGGCGCGCAATACACACAGCTCAGCGAATGGGAACTACCAGTCAGAGAGGCCTGAAGGGGGCTCACACAGGAGCACAATACCGCATCTGTATATCTCATAATGTTGAGAAGCTTTGAGATCCAGTTTGATGTGTGTGTGTTAGCCCTACTCTTGGCACTCTCACTTCCTCTTCTTAATCGAGACGGCTTGAGCACCTTTCAAGCAAGCGTCTTGGCCCATTCCCTGGTTAGAAGCCAACCAGTACGTTACTTCTTGCTTTGCCCAAGTTTGCCAAAGGAAGCATAACAATGTCATTCCTTTTTGCCCTTGTCGGCTTCAATGCTTAACACAGCCACTCTCCCGCTTGGCCTGAGTTCGCCAGCCTCAGTCCAGGCATCAGTATTCCTTCATAAGTAGTTTTTTAATCATAATGAAATCGGCAAGGTCGTGTTTCATGTAAACCCATCGTCTTAAAGTCGTGTTTCATTTAATCTTCGCCTTGAATCAAACGTATGAGGTGGTAGCTGCTATCGATTCGTCATCTTGATTCAAGCGAAGCTCCAATAATTTAAGTTTAATTGGTTTGGATTTAGTTTTTAGGCTTTGTTTACTTCGAATAAAAATTGTACTCGCATTGTAGTTCTTTTCTTGCACACAGTGACATATTTCTTGTGGGATAGTATATATGTATGTATATATACATACATATATATATATATATATATATATATATATATATATATATATATATATATATATATATATATATATATATATATTTACGTTTATGTATATATGTGCGTGTATATTAATGAATAAATCACGATTTTTTCATTAATCATAAGTATGATGTAAGTCATTTTGATTTAAATTTGGTTTTTTTTGCTACTCATAGTCGATTCCTGACTCGACTAACAAATTAATACAAAAGATTTTCACAAGTTATTTGAGTCTGACTACAGGCATTATTTCTTAGCCAAGCAAATAACAGCAAAATTTACATGGTAGCAGAGCGTGGTTAGTAGTCGAAAAATAAATTGAATTTATAGATGTTTTTTTTTTTATAAAAATCTAGCATCGCATCCATCCAATACAATCCAAAACAAAAAAAGAAAGTATCTAGCATTGGCCAAGCAGTTATCGGTCTCCTCTTCGTGTGGGTCTTCGCAGCCGGAGCCAACAGTGTCCCCACGACAGGTCCTATTTCATGGACCCACTGTGTACTCTCACAGCTTTTGTCTTTGGACTGGACAGTAGAGTGAGCGGGGAGGGACAGGTAAAAGCTGATGTTGGGTAAGTGCAACGCAATTTTTCTTCTCATTCTCTCTCTCTTTCGTCAAGAAATATTATCAACCCATGGTCAGACGCGTCGACCTTCAACATTGTAAAAATGGTATATTGTGTGTATAGTATTTAGTGTTTCGATTAGCGTCGTGGCTAAACAACTAGTTTTTTTCAAAGAGTTTCCTTTCAAGCTAGACATTCGTGAGACTTGTTGAAATTCGACATTGTAAATATTGTATATTATGTTTACTGTATTTGGTGTTTTGGTTAGCGTCAAGGCTAGATGACTAGTTTCTTTTCAAGAGTTGTCTTTAAGCTTGTCACTGGTGAGGCGCATCGAAATTCGACATCGTAAATATTGTATATTGTGTACATAGAATTTAGTGTTTTGGGTAGCGTTGTGGTCAGACGACTGGTATTTTTTAATGTCTTCCTAGTTCTTATAATTTAATTTTCGTTTCCAAGATAGATGAAATATATAATGCTCAGTTAAAATTGTGTACTAATACACAGATTTTTTATAAGAATTTAACAACCAAAGTAGGCATATAACTGCAAGCACTTTATTATTTCAAGACGCGATTGGATCTTTCAGAGACTCATTGGAAAACCTTTATTAGTTGTTACGAGGATTTAATTAAGTATGAGGATGATCTAAAGCAAACCGAGTATTTTAAGAGAAATTTTTATACGAAAATTGAGACTGCATATGGGTCGGCTAAAGCCTTAATTTTAGGTAAAATTGCAATGTTTAAGAAAAACGAGTCTTTCGATCCAGTTTTGCCGTTGAACATTAACCTTATAAGTTAAGCTCACACCTCCGTACCTTCTCTACAGCTGTCTCTGTAAAATATTGTCTCTGACCTCAGCCTTGACTCGAAACACATCAACATTAAGGTAATCGGTATAGGTGCAGAAACTTCACGCCGAACCCCCTATCTCGGAAAACCTTCGGAAGTTTTGGGAGATTGAGGAGGTGCACCGTAAGTCCCTGCTAACAGAGGACGAGAACTATTGCGAGAAGCTAATCGTTTGAACATATTCACGAACCAAGGAAGGTCGTTTTGTAGTTCGATTGCCTCTTTGCAGCAATCCTTAATTCATAAGCTCCCGAGACATAGCAGTGGCTTGCTTATTACGCTCTAAAAAGCGTCTTCGTCGCAGTTCAGATCTCGCAGAGTCATATCGTGAATTTATAAAAAAATACATTGACTTATAACACATGAAGCTTGTTCCGCCAGAAGAGCTTGATCGCCGACTTATTAACTCCTGCATCACGCTGTTAAACGACCTGAGAACCTGACTAAGATACGCATTGTCTTCAACGCATCGCAACGGGCTTCAAACAGTTTTTAATTGAATGATCACCTGTTGCTGGGCCCCAAGCTTCAGGCCGATATTCTTCAAGTAATAACCCAGTGGCGTTTTCACAGATTTGTTTTCACCACAGATGTCGTGCAGATGTTGAGACAAATCTTGGTGCATTCTGACGATGTGGACTGGCAGCAAGTTCTATGATGCCCAACAACTGATCAGCCCATTTGTGATTATAAGTTCGTTACAGTTACTTATGGTACATCATCGGCCTTATGCTTCGCTCTAAAGGTCATGCAGCAGCTGGCAATGGACGGCTTAGAATCTCACCCACATGCATCTGAGATACTGTGACACAAGCTCTACGTCGATGACCTCTTCGCAGGCGCTGACACGATCGAGGCAGCACAAGAGCAGCGAGATCAACTTATTCAACTCTTGGCATCCACTGGTATGCCTTTGTGTAAGTGGGCAACAAACGATTCAAGGGTCTTGCAAGGTCTAGCTTCCGTTTCAGCTAAGGAGATAAGTTTTAAGTTCGATGATGTAATATCAACTTAAGGCCTGAAGTGGCTACCTAATATTGATGTCTTCACATTCAGCACAAAGCCTGTCTCTGTTAATGCTGAAGTCACTTAGCGATCCATCTTTTCTGTGATTGCTCATCTGTTTGACCCGCTTGGATGATTGGCCCCGACTTGGTAATTGCTAAAATAACTTTACAGGACCATAACACTTTCTCGTTGGATTTGCGCTTCTGTCTCAACCCGAGCCTTACGACGAATTGCAGCAACCAATTTGGCTGAACAGTCGCTGGAAGTTGCTGTTGGATCTACCCAACTCCTTTTGGTCTAGCTGAAGAAAGGAGGTTCTCTACCAGCATTTAAAGCGCAACAAATGGCTGAAGCCCCATTCTAATGTCACCAAGGGCGACATCGTTCTTATCAAAGATGAGCTCTCACCACCACCTAAGTAGCCCTTGGAAATAGTCACTGCTATACACCAAGGTGCCAATGGACTGAAACAAGTCTCTACGATCAAAACAGCAGAAACCAAGTTTGATCGACTAATCGTTAAGCTCATCAAATTGCTTGACGAACTAGAACCGAATAAGCATTTCAAGGACAAAGTGAATAAGTGCAATAAACTGTAATAGATAAATGTTAGCAAAATAAAATACTAATTGCAAATTTTGTTGAATGCTTTCAATTAATTTGTTAAAACCAATAGGTAAAATCATAACTAACTCAAACGCAACGTAGCTTCGCGAGTAGGTTAAATTACTAACATATCCTAATTTTAATTTTATTTTTCTTTATAAAACTTTGATTGTTTTCTTTGTTTATATTGTAACGCAGCTTTGCTCCTAGAAGCAGTCTAGGGCCAGCTCTATTCGAAATTAGGCTATTCTATCTCCGGGCAGTTTTTTTTGCTTATTATTTTTTGATGGGATTCCGTCAAGATGGGCGAAAAGGTTTCAATAAGTATAATCTAGACGAAGGTGCGCGACACATACAGTTCAGCGAGTGGGTACTACAAGTCAAAAGGGGCTCACACAGGCGCACAATAATACCGCATCTGTAAATCTCATAATGTTGAGAACGCTTGAGATCTAGTTTGGTGTGTGTGTGTGTTGGCCCAATCCTAAGCACTCTCACTAGTTCTCTTTTTAACCGAGACGGCTTAAGTTTCTTCCGAGCGTTAGTAGTATGTATTATAGAAAGTATTCCTTAGTTATAAGCCAACCAGTAGCATTGCAATGTTATTTCTTTTTACCGTTGTCGGCTCAAGTACTAAACGCAGCCACTCTTTCGCTCAGCCCAAGTTCACCAGTCTCAGTCCAGGCATCGGTATTAGAGCATAAGTAAATTTTTTTTGGATTGTAATAAAATCAGCTAAGTCATGTTTTATATCGACTCGTCATCTTGCAGTCGTGTTTCATTGAATCTTCGTCTTAAATCAAACAAACAAGATCGTAGCCCCGGTCAACTTGACGTCTTCATTCAAGCGAAACTTCAACAGTTCTAGTAAAATTGTGTTAGAATAACTTGTTAAGCTTTTTTTACTTTAAATAAAAATGTGCTCACGTCATGGTTCTTTCCTTGCGATCAGCAAAATATTTCTTTACGTTTGTACATATATATATATTCTCAAGTGCTTAAGAATATCCCTGATATTCTTAAGCACTTGAGGAGCAGAAACCGGCATGTAGATCAGCTTCCCCTGAGTCAAAATCCGTTTACAGAATAATTTTTTAACAATTATTCATTAAGTAAATGGATTTACAAAAGTTTTTAATTTCAGCGTGCTTAGAACGCCAATTTCAATGGCGCGGGCTGCAATGAAGTGCAGTGTCATCGATCGCAACAACATAGCAACAAACCTCTAGGTTGGTAAACAAAGTCTGAATAGATCCCCTAGCAGGCAGGTAATGACGTTTGAATGCCATTAAAATAGTAAAAACATGTAGCTATTGAATTATCAGAAGGTAATGAAGGGCTGAGTATCAGAAACTTAAGAACAAATAAATAAGCGTACGAAAAGGTTATTAACTTAACCCGAGATATTATTGAGAGATCATTCTACATACGATGAAATTGACAATGACGATGAAGATAATGATGATAATAATAAAGATAATAAAAATGATAATTAATATAACATGAGAAAGAAGATACAATTGTAAACAACATTGATAATAATAATAAATACTTATAACAAATACAAATGTTTAACTTAATCAGCTATCAGGTGAAACTTGGGCCGCACTTAAGTAGTACTTGAGCAGTGGCGCTTGGGCGGTACTTGGGCGGTACTCGGGCAGTACTTGGGTGGTACTTAGGTGGTACGTGGGCAAAACTTGGGCAGAATTTAAGCAGCGGCACTTATGCGATACTTGGGCAGCACTTGGGAGGTAGTTTGTCGGAAATAGAGCAGAATTTGAGCAGCGGCACTTGGGCGGTACTTCGGTATAACTCGGGTGGTACTTGGACGATATTTTGGCGGCACTTGGGCATAATTTGAGCAGTGGCACTTGGGCGGTACTTTGGCGGCACTTGGGCAGAATTTGAGCAGCGGCACTTGGGCGGTACTTGGGTGGCAGAAGGTCGGTATTTGGCGGTACTTTGTCGGCACTTGGGCAGAATTTGAGCAGCGGCACTTGGGTGGTACTTTGGCAGCACTTGGGCGGTACTTGGACGGTACTTTGGCGGTACTTGGGCATAATTAGAGCAGCGGTATTTGGGCGGTACTTGGGCGGCACATGGGCGGAACTTGGACGGTACTTTGGTGTCACTTGGGCGGTACTACGGCGGTACTTCGGCAGCACTTGGACAAAATTTAAGCAGTGGCACTTGGGCGGTACTTGGGCGGCACTTGGTGGGTACTTTGTCAGCATTTGGGCAGAACTTAAGCAGCGGCACTTGGGTGCTTCATGAGCGGTAAATTGGTGGCTCTTGGGCAGAATTAGAGCAGCGGCACTTGGGCGGTACTTGGGCGGTATTTTGGTGGTACTTTGTCAGCAATTGGGCAGAATTTGAGGAGCCACAATGTTTGAGAACCACCAAAGTACAATCCAAGTGCTACCCAAGTACCGTCCAAGTGCCGCTGCTCAAATTCTGCTTAAGTCCCGTTAAAGTACCGCCAAGGTACGGCCCAAGTGCCGCCCAAGTACTGCCCAAGTACCGCCCAAGTGCCGCTGCTCACATTCTACCTTAGTGCCGACGAAGTACTGCCAAAGTACGACCCAAGTGCCACCCAAGTACCGCCTAAGTACTGCTGCTCACAGTCTGCCCTGTTTCCGACAAAGTACCTTCCAAGTGCTGCCCAAGTACTGCCCAAGTGACGCTGCTCAAATTCTGCCCAAGTTCTGCCCATAAGCCACCAAAGTACCACCTAAGTATCGCCCCGATGCTGCCCAAGTACTGCCCAAGCGCCACTGCTCAAGTACTACTTAAGTGCGGCCCAAGTTTCACCTGATAGCTGATTTAGTTAAACATTTGTATTTATTACAAGTATTTGTTATTATTATTGATGTTTTTTAAAATTGCATCTTCTTTCTTTTATTATATTAATTATTATGTTTCTTATCTTTATCGTAGTCATCATCATCTTCATCGTCATAGTCAATTTCATCGTATGTAGAATGATCTTTTAATAATATCTTGGTTTAAGTAAATAACCTTTTCTTACGCTTATTTATGTGTCTTTACGTTTTGAATACTCAGCCGTTCATCTTCTTCTGATAATTGTAAAGCTACACGTTTTTACTATTTTAGTAGCATTCGAACGCCATCACCTGCCCGCTAGGGGATCTATTCAGACTTTGTTTACCACCCTAGAGGTTTGTTGCTATATTGTTGCGATCGATGACACTGCACTTCATGGCAGCCCGTGCCATTGTAATTGGCGTTCTAAACACGCTAAAATTGAACACTTTTGGAAATCCATTTACTTGATAAATAATTGTTAAAAATTATTCTGTAAACGGATTTTGACTCAGGGGAAGCTGATCTACACGCTGGTTTATGCTTCATAAGTGCCTAAAAATATCCCATGTATGTAAATTAATGGATAAATCACGATTTTCTTATTGATTACAAGTGTAATATAAATCATTTTGACTTCAATTTTGCCTCTTCTTCTACTAATAGTCACTCTCCGACTAAACTAACAAATTAAAAAAAAAAATTTGCACAAGTAATTTAAGGCTCGCTATAGCCATCATTCCTTAGCAAAGTAAATTACAGCAAAATTTCTAATAATTATTCTCATCACTATACTCATATTTAAAATCATAACCATTATAATTATCATTGGTATTGACGGCAAAATCATCATCATTGTCGTTATTATTATTATTATTATCATCATTTTTTTCATAATCATAATTGTAATCACCCTTATCATCCTCATTATCATTATAATTATTATCATTATTATTATCATCATCATAACCATCATCCTTATTATTATCATCATCATTGTCATCATCATCATCATCATTACTATCATAATCATTATTATCATCGTCTTAGTCGTTGTTATTATCATTATCATCACCATTATTATCAACGTTATCATTATCATTATTTTTAACAAACTCATTTGTATTATATTCATCATCACTATTAATGTTATGATTTATTTCATTGTTATTATAAGTATTACTTATATCGTAACAACAATCATATTTATTATTGTCCTTATCGTCATCATAATTATAAGTATCATTATTATTTCAATCAATATCATCGTTATGATCATTATCATCTTTATAATCATCATCATTACCATTACCTTTATCATCATTATCATCACTATAAACGTTATTATCAACGACATTATTATTATTATCATCATTCTCATCATCATTCTCATCATCACTATCATCATCAATATCATCATCATGATTATCTTCATCATAATAATAATCATAATCACTATTATTATCATCGTAATTATTATTTTTATTATGACTATTGTCATCATTATTATCGTCAATCTCATGTTAACCATTCTCGTTATTATAAGTATCACTTGTATCGTCAATACAATTTATATTCTTATCGTCCATATCACCATCATTACTATTATTATCATTATTTATATAAGCATAATTAGTGTTTTTATAATTATCATCATTATTATTGTCGTAATCATCGTTATCATCATTAAAAAAATCATCATTTCAATTACTGTCATTATCAACATCATTATTACTATTATCAACATGATCATTATCATTATTATCAACATCATTATTACTATCATCATCATGATCATTATCATCATTATCGTCATCGTCATCATTATCATCATCACCATTATCATTATCATCATCATCATCATCATCATCATCATCATCGACATCATCATCATCATAATCATCATCATCATCATGATCATCAACAAAATTATCATTATCGTTATCATTATTATCATTATTATCATCATCATTATTAACATCATCATCATTATTAAAATGACTATTATCAATATCATTATTTCCATTGCTATTGTTTCTATTATTATTATTATTATAAAACTCAAGATTTTTATTATAATTATCATCATTATCATAATCATCATCATGATCATTATCATCATCATCATTATAATTTTTTTTATCATTATTAAGATCATGATCATAATTATCATACTTATCATTATCATTAACCAGATCATAATTATCAACATTAGAATGATCATCATTATTATTATCTTATTAACATCATCATTAACAGCACCATCGTTATCATCGTTATTATTATGATTATAATCATTATCTTTCTTACTATCACTATCATGATTATTATTATTATCATTATCAAGATCATAATTTTAATCATAAGCATCTTCATTATTATCGATACCATAACATTTATCATTATGATTGTCATTATCATAATAATAATCATTATTAGAATCATTATCATCATTATCGTCATCGTCATCATTATCATCATCACCATTATCATCATCATCATCATCATCATCATCATCATCATCGACATCATCATCATCATAATCATCATCATCATCATGATCATCAACAAAATTATCATCATCGTTATCATTATTATCATTATTATCATCATCATTATTATCATCATCATCATTATCAAAATGACTATTATCAATATCATTATTTCCATTGCTATTGTTTCTATTATTATTATTATTATAAAACTCAAGATTTTTATTATAATTATCATCATTATCATAATCATCATCATGATCATTATCATCATCATCATTATAATTTTTTTTATCATTATCAAGATCATGATCATAATTATCATACTTATCATTATCATTAACCAGATCATAATTATCAACATTAGAATGATCATCATTATTATTATCTTATTAACATCATCATTAACAGCACCATCGTTATCATCGTTATTATTATGATTATAATCATTATCTTTCTTACTATCACTATCATGATTATTATTATTATCATTATCAAGATCATAATTTTAATCATAAGCATCTTCATTATTATCGATACCATAACATTTATCATTATGATTGTCATTATCATAATAATAATCATTATTAGAATCATTATCATCATTATCATCGTCATTATCATTATCATCATCATCCTCATCAATATTATCATTATTATTATCATCGTCATAATCATCATTATTATCGTCATTATTAATATTATCATTATTATTTTCATCAGTATCATTATAATTACCATCATCATGATCATTATCATCATCATTTTTATCATTTTTATTATCATATTCACTATTATATCATAATGACTATTATCATAATTATCATCAAAATTTAAAATATAATCAATGGTATACTAATAATTATTATCATCATCATCATCATTATGTTTAACATGATTGTCAATTCAAGTTTTACTGGTATCGTCACTACCATTCTCATTAATATTGTTTTTTTTTTGGTTATTATTATAATTATTTTCATCATTATCTTCAGAATTACAATAACCACCTTATCGTTATCATCATCATCATCATCATCATTATCATTGTCATTATTATCATCATCATCATCATTATCATCATCATCATCATCATTATCATCAACAATATCATCATCATTATCATCAGTATCATTATTATCTTTATTCTCATCATCATTACTATCAATGTAATAATTTTCCATATCAAAATTTTTATGTGATTATTTTCATCATTATTAAAACTATTAATCTTATATTTTATATTATTATTATCATCGTCAACATCGTTGTAAACTATATTATTATCACTATCACTTTTGCTATTAAAATGATGATTTTTAGTATAATTTTTATCACTATCCTCAGTACTTTCATCGTCACAAATATTATTAGTATTAAAATTGCTATTATCATCATCATCATCATCATCATGACCATTATACTCATCATTGTCATTATCATCATCGTTATCCTCATCATAATTATCTTTATGATTATCATTATTAACATTATCATCATTATTATAATTATTATTATCATTATTATAATAATTATTTTCATTATCAAAATGACTATCATCAATACCATTATTTTTATTGTCATTATTTTTATTATTATTATTATCAATCTCAGAGTTTTTATCATGATTATTATCGTTATCATGATCATTATTATGATTATTATCACCAGCATCATCATATTTTTTTATCATTATCAAGATCATGATCATCATTATTATAATTATCATCATTATTATCAAAAACGTGATCATTAACATTATAATTATTATCATCATAATTATCTAATTTATCATCATCATTAACAGCACCATCATTATCATCTTTATTATTATTATCATAATCATTATCTTCTTTAGTATCATTATCATGATCGTTATTATTGTTGTAATCAATATTATAATCATAATCATAAGCATCTTTAGTGTTATCGGTACCGTAACATTTATCATAACGATTGTCTTCATTATAATTATCATCATTATTAAAATCATTATCATTATTATTATTATCTCAATCTTCATAAAAATTATCATCATTATTATTATTATCATAATTATCGTTATTATTATTATTATTATTATTTTCAGTACCAAAATGACTATCATCAGGATCATTATTATCATCGTCATTATTTTTATTATTATTTCTATTAATATCAAAATTTTTATCATAATCATCATCGTTATCATTATCATCATAACGATCATTATCATCATTATCAACATTTTTTTTATTATTATTGAGATCATGATCATCATTATCCTAATTATTATTATTACTATCAAAAACATGATCATCAGCATTAAAATTATTATAATCATAATTATCTGATTTATCATCATCAATAACAGCACCATTATTATTATCTTTATGATTATCATAATCTTCATCTTTTTTACTATCACTATCATGATCATTATTATTATCGTTATTAATATTATAATTATAATTATAAGCATCTTTATTATTATCGATACCATAACATTTATCATCATGTTTTTTATCGTCATAATGATAATCATTATTAAAATCTTTATCATCATTAAAATTATCTTAATCATCATTCAAATCATCATCATTATTATTATAATTATTATCATCGTCATTATTATTATCATGATCATCATTATTAATTTTATTATTATCATTATCATTGTCATTATGATCATCATTATTGTCATGAATTATATCATCATTATTATCATCATCATTATTGATATATTTATTATTATTATATTTATTATCATTATCATTCTTATTATTTTTAGTATCATAATCATTATTACTATTGTCATAATTATTATTAAAATTTTCACGATAATCAATGGTATACTATTAATTATTATCATCATCATTATTATGTTTAACATAATTGTCATTATAAGTTTTACTGGTATCATCACTACTATTATTATGAATATTGTTTTTATTATTGTTATTGTCATTAATATTAACATTATTATCTTCAGTATTTTAATTACCGTCATTATCGTTATCATCATCATTATTATCATTGTCATCATCATCATCATCATCATCCTCAGCATTATCATCAACAACATCATCATTAATATAAGTATCATTATTATCTTTATTTTCATCATAATTATTATCAATATAACAATTTTCCATATCATGATTTTTATGTCATTATTTCCATCATTATTAAAACTATAAATTTAATATTTTTTATCATGATAATCATCGTCAACATCGTCATGAACTATATTATTATCATTACCACTTTTGCTATTAAGATTATGATTTTCGGTTTAATTTTTATTAACATCCTCAGTATCTTCATCGTCACAATTAATATTAGTATTAAGATTACTATTATTATAATTATTGTCATTATTATTATCACTATCATCAGTATCCTTATCATAATTATAATCATTATCATCATCATGATCATCGGCATCATCGTCATTAATATTATTATTATATTCATTATATTTATTACAATGATTATAATAATTATCAATATTCTTATAACGAGCATTTGTATAATAATATCTATCATTATTATTATTAATATGTTTATTATTATTTTCTTTATGAGTATCAATCGAATTGTCACTAAAATCGTCATTAGCATTGTCCTTATGGTCGTCGTGACTATTATTATTATTTTTATCATTATCATTATCATTAACTTTGTTATCATTATAATTGTCATTACTGTCACAATCATTATTATATTCGTCATTATCATAACAAGCATTATCAATATTGTCATTATTATTATAATCATCATCACTGTCGATATTATCACCAGCACCATTATTTTCAATATCATTACCATCTCCATTATCTTTTTTATCATAATCATCTTTAACTTTATGAAAACCATACGCATCATTATTATCATTATTATTCTCATCTTTATTATTATTTTTATTTTTATCAACATTATTATTATCTTCATCATCTTTATTATTATCATCGTTTTGATTATTTAAAGTTTAATAATTATTGTTATAACTATCACAAACATTATCAATATTTATGGTCTGCAGCATAATTACTTCTTTTTAATAAATCGTTTAAGACAATATCATAATCACTACATACATTTTTATCACTTTTTATATTGTCATTAATATTTTCATTCTCTTCATCATCGTCATTACCATCATCATAATTATCATCATCATTCTCATTTTTATTCTCATTATTATTATAATTATTACTATCGAAATCATGATGACAATTATTATCATTATTATGAAAATTATAATATGTTTTTTCATCACTTTTTTTATAAAAATCATTATTATTATTAGTATTTTAAGTACGATCGAAAGTATAATAATGATAATCATTATCATCATTATTGAGTACATCATTATTGAGTACATCATCATTGTCATTATAAGTATTATTTGGATCGTTAAAACAATAAATATTAGTACTGTCCTCTTCAACGTCATCATTATTATCATGATTATTATTATTATCAGCATTATAATCATAGTTATTATTATTTTTATTATAATTACTATAATTGTCATAATTATTACTATCTCAATTATTATCATTATAATTATTATCATCATCATCATCATAATCATCATAATCATCATCTTTATCACCAATTTTATTATTGTCATTATCATCGTTATCATCGTCATCCCTATTATTACTATCATTATCACTATTATCATATTAATTTTTATTATCAGTATCTCTATCAGTATCGAAACAATTATCATTATCATTAAGATATTCATAATCATTATCATTATTATGAACATCAACATCATCATCATCATAATCATCATTATTATTATCATCATCATGATCATTATCATCATTATTATTATCATCATTATTATCATCCAAATCGTCAGTTATATTTTTATTATAATTATTAGTATTGTAATAATTATCACCATCATTAATATAATATTAATTGTTATTACTAGAAATATCACTATTACAGTCTCTAAAATTATTATTACTGTCGTTTTTATCGTCGTCATTATCATTATTATAATTAAAATTATTCTAATTACTTTTGTCATCATAATAATTTTTAAAATAATTTCTGTGATTATTATTATCAAGAACATCATCATTATCATTACTATTTTCATAATCATTATTACCACTATTATAAATATATAATACATGTTATTTTTTTTTTCATTATTTTTATCATTATAATTATTATTAATAATAATATAATTATTATTATGAACATCTTAATTATGACCCTTGTCTTACATATTTTTTTCATGATGGTGAATATTGTAATAATTATTATCATGATCAACAGCATGTTTACGATTGTTGTTATCATCCATATAACAAGTACTGTCACTACAAGTTTTCTCATTATGGTTCTACTTGTCATTATTATAATCATTTCTACAGTTATTATTTTTACCATCGTCATAATCATCATTATAGTTATTTCTTTCGCCTTCATCATTATCATCATCATTACTATTATTATCATTATATTCAATATTATTATCATCATCATTATTATTATTCTCATTATTAACATTATCATCATCATTACTACCATCATTTTTACCATCGTCATTATCTTTAACATCATATTTACCAAAAATATTATTATTTTTATTATTTATATCAACATTATCATTGTAATCATTACAATTTTCCTGATAAACATAACCATTATCATATTTAGTATCTTTTTTTTCATTATCGTTATTATCATAATTTATACTATTTTTATAGTTAGTAATAGTATGATCATTATGGTCACTATTTCCATTATCATCATCAATTTTTTTATCATCATTAACATCATCAACGTCATCATTATCGTCATCAATATTATTATTATTATCTATATTTTTATTATTAAGATTATAATTATTATCATCATTCTTATTTCCATTATCAAGATCATAATTTTAATTATAATTTTAATCATTCTCATTATCATTATCATTACTATTAACTTTTATTGTCATCTTTATCATTATCATGATTACTATCATAATCATAACAATCAGCATTATCATTATTATGATCATAGACGTCATTGTTATTGTCATCATCGTCATCGTCATCATAATTATCATTATTATTATCAGTATCGTTACCATAACTATCGTTATTACTGTTATAAAAATCATCATTTTCACCATTATCATCATTATTATTATTA
Source organism: Copidosoma floridanum (assembly GCF_036245765.1). NCBI lineage: Eukaryota > Metazoa > Arthropoda > Insecta > Hymenoptera > Encyrtidae > Copidosoma > Copidosoma floridanum. The sequence goes on from NW_028321881.1 coordinate 1,519,167, forward strand.
TTATTATTATTATTATTAGTATTATTATTATTATTATTATTATTATTTGTATTAACGTTACCATCGGCGTCATCATTATTATAATTATAATCATTATAAAAATAAACACCACTAGTATCATCGTCATTATCATTATTATTATAACAATCATTATCAATATTATTATCATTATTTTCATCATCCTTATTATCATTATTATTATCATCAATTTTATCAGAGTTTTAAATATCATTTTTAATATTATTACAATTAGTATTGAAACAATTATTATTATGAATCTCATAATCATAATTACTTTCACAATCATTATTATCATTATTATTATTATTATCATAACTATTACCATCATAATTATGAGCATAAGAGTTTTTATCACTATCATTATCACCATTGTCATCATCATATTATCATCAACGTTATGATTATCATCATTATTATCATAATTATCATCATTATTATTACTATTATTATCATTATTATAATGATCATCATCATTATTGTTATTATTATTATTATCATCATTACTTTTATTATTATAATTATAAATATTTTTGATATAATTAATAGAAAAACAATAATTATTATTATTATCTTTATTATGTTCACAATTATTGTCATCATAAGTTTCACTCGTATTGTTACTACAATTATCATTTCTACGGTTCTTATTGTTGTCATTATTATTAATTTGCCTATTATGATTTTCATCATTATCGCTATTATCATGACTAACTTTATTATCGCCATCATTGTGAATACCATCGCTGTCATTATCATAAGCATCATTATCATTATCGTCATCACCATTAATATCATAAACATTATTATCATTATCATTATCATTATCATTATTACTATTATTATTATTATCCTTATTATCATCATCATTATTGTCATCATTATCATTATCTTTATCATTATTATTATCATGATCATAATTGTCATCATTATCATCAAGATCATTGATATTAATATCAAGATCATGATTATTATTATTATTGTCATCTTCGTTTTTATTATTGATATCTTCTTCATCATTATTATTAACTTTATTCTTATTATCATTATCACTATCATCGTTATGATCATCACTATTGCCATCATTGTCATTATCATTATCATAATTATTATTATCATTATCATCATCACTATCGTTATTATGATTATTATTATTATTATTACCAGCTTCATCATCATCATTATAATCATTATCATTATCTTTAAAGTCGTCAGTAATATTTTTATTATGATTATAAGTACTGTTATGATTACGAACATCATAAATATAATATTGACTATTGTTATTATAAGTAATATTTTTATAGTCCCTACAACCAATATAATTATTGTTCTCATCGTCGTAACTATTATTATTTTAATTATAATCTTCATCTATACTTTTTTGATCATCATTATTTTTGTTATCATTTTTTTATTAGTATCAACAAGAACAACAATATTATTATCATACTTTTTGTTATTATTACTATTATCATAAATAACATCAGTTTTATCATATTATCATTATTCACATTATTGTTATTATTATTTTTATTATCACTATTGATATTATTATCACCATCAACGTAATCATCACTATCATTGTCTTACAAATTTTTGTTATGATCAGCATTATGTTTACGATTGTTGTTATCATTATTATCACTGGTACTGTTACTACAATTATTATAATTATTGCTTTTCTCGTCGTTATTATTATAAATAATGCAATCGTTTTTTTTATCATAATCATCATTTTTGTTAGCATCATTATCATTCCTATTAATATCATTATTATCATTATTATTATCAGTATCATTATTATCATTATTATCATAACCATCATCAACATCATTACTACCATTATTATTATTATCATTATTATCTCTTACATCATATTTACCATGAATATAACTATTTTTATTCTTGTTTTTATTATTATTATTATAATCATCACAATTTTCCTGATAAACATCAGCATTGTCATAAGAACTATCACCACTTTCACTATCATAATTATTAAAATTATTACTGTTTCCATATTTTATAATGGTCTAATTATTATTGTCACTATTGTCATCATTATTATCATTATTATCATTATCATTCTTATTATCATTATCATCATTATCGTTACTATTATTATTATTATTATTATTATTATTATTATAATAATTATTATTATTATTATTATTATTATTATTATTATCATTATTATTATTATCATCATAAAATTTTTATTATTATTACCATCAATAACGTCATTTATATTATTAATATCATTACCGTTATTGAAAACATGATAACACTGAATTATATCATCATTATTATCGTTATTATAAATATTATTATTATCATTATCATCATAATAATAACTATCAGCATTATCTTTATTATTATTGTCACTATTATCATCTTTATTACTATCCTTACTGTTGGTGTTATTATAATTATTATCACTATCATTATAATCACCATCATCATTCTCATCCTCATCTTATTTATTATCATTACTGTCATCATTATCATAATCATCATGATAATTATCATCATCACTATTATTATTATTTTTATCAACCTCATTATGACTCCTTAATCACTATTGTTGTTGTTCCTAACGCGTATGTTCCTATTATTATCGCTGTAATTATTATGATAAGAGTCAATATTATTTTTAACATAATACCTTTTTTCAACGATATTCTTATTGTCCTGATATTAAAAAAAATATTTCTATTAGTATTGTCGATAACCTTAACACTTTATTTACTATGTTTATCGTTATATTTCATATAACCATGACCATACAAACAATAATTTTTTAAGTATTTTAATTTATATTACTTAAACTATTATTATAACTATAATTTATTCTATTGTATTATCGTCTTAATTATTAACATGATTAAAATTATTATTATAGCTATTACTTTGCTGGTTATCACTATTAAAATTTTCTTGATCCTTTTTATTATCGTTGTAATATCTTTAGTTATTATTACAAAATTATTTATTACTAACCACAAAGTTATTATTAAGATTAGTATTATCTTGACAACAATAATTATCATTATTATCAGCATCATGACAATCTTTTTTATTAATATCATTATTGATATGAATATAAATATTATTATGCCTTTTATTATTATTTATTTCAATATTATCTTTTACTTTGTCATCATCATTATCGATAATAGAATTATTATTACCGTTTCTATTATGATGATCATCAGCGTCATTATTGAATGACTATTAACATTTTTATCATAATGATTGTTATTATTATCGCTATCATGATGTTTTTCGTTATCATTAAAGTCACCTTTTATATAATTAATATTAATCTCTTCAACATTCGTGGTTAGGTTTATCACCATTATGATAAATATCGTTATAGATATTATAACAAATTTTGTTTTATTAATCATCATAAGTAGCACTGACATTATCACTGACACGCAATGAATACGATTTTTCTTATTATCTATGACATTATTATTATCATCATTGTTGTTATTATCGTCGTTATAACTATGATCATTATCATAATCAACCCTTTTATTACAATCATGCTTGTAATCATCGTCAGAATCATCAGTTTTATCATCACAGTTATGAACATATTCAACATTTTTACAACCATTATGATAGTTACCATTACTAGTATAACAATTATTATAATCATAACAGCGAAAACCTTTTAATGTATTAAAATTTTTATTATAAAACCCATTGAGATTACTCTTTACCTTATTCTCACTATTATCCTTATCTTTGACATTATTGTTATTATTCTTATTATTATTATTATTATTATTATTATTATTATTATTATTATTATTATGACTATTATTATTATAATTGACCTTATCATTATAATCACATTCGTTACCATTATGATTATTATTACTACTTTTATTATAGTTGTCATAACATTAACTAATTTTACTAAAATTGGTAATGTCATCAACATGACTATCGTCGTCATTATTGTTATTTTAACTATATTGTATTCGATAATTATTATCATAAAAATTTCTTGTATTGTTAACGTCATTACAATTATTAACATTGTTATTATTATTATTATTAATGTTATATACATCATCATCATAATCATCATCGTTATCATCATTCTCAGTGACATTATCCTCTTAATTATCCTTATTATGATCATTATTATTATCATTATTTTTATCGTTATTATTAATGTTATCATTATATTTATCAACGCTGTCATTATTATTATTAAAGATATTGTCTTTATCGTTGTATTGATGATCATTATTATTGTTATAATTTGCTTCCATAATAACAATAGTCATTGTTATTTTGATTAACGTCATTGACATTGTCATTAAATTAATTGGCACCTTAATTATTTGTCTCTTCTCCAACCTTATTATTCTATTTATTATAGTTCTTATCATCTTTTCTATAGTTATTTTTTTTATAATCGCTATTACTTCGTTTAACATTAATACCAACATTATAACACTATTATTATTTAATCAATTATCATTATCCACCTAAGCATTGACATCATTGTCATTATTATAAATATTAATTTTATACTTTTGATGAACATTGTTATTCTTATTACTCTTATAATTATTTTTTTTATTGTCGACAATATAATTATTTTATTATTATCAGTATCATTACGTTTATAACCATTTTTTTATTATTGTTATTATCATTATCATTGTCATATTTTAACTTATCATTATCAAAATTTTTAACATCATTAACATTACTATCATTGATAGTATAATTATTTTTATTATAATTATCATTATTACTATTCTATTTACAATAATTTTTATTATTGTTATCATCATTATCATAGATACTGTCAATCTTTCTATTTTTTTTCTTAGATTTATCGTCATTCTGACTTTTATTACTATTATCTTTTCTTACATCATAAACCATATTATAACCATTATTTTTGTTATCGGCTACATTATTATCATTGTTTATATTATTATCATCGTCGTCGTAATCATCATTTACATGATAATCATTACCGTCATCATTACTATTATCTACATCATTATAATTATTATGAACATTAATATTATTACTCTTATGATTATTATTAACTTCCCTATTACAATGTTGTTTATGACCATTGCCATTACTATTATTACAAATATTCTGAACAATTATTATTATAATTATCAACATCATTATTCATATGATTGTTAACTTTTTCATTTTTGTTATGATCATTATTACAGTATTATCATCAGTATAATTATTATGATTCTAAATAATCTTATTTTCATTATAATCCTTGTTATAAGAATTATTGTAGTTATAACTCTTATAGTTGTTATTTTTTTTATCATTATCATTATTATAAAATTTTTTAATTCTTGTTATTTTAAGTATCACCGTCATCATTTCTATCATTGTCACCTTGATTATTTTTGTTATCAATATTATTTTAGTATTATGTTTACTATTATTATAATTATAAATTATCTTATTTATATCAAAATCATCCTTATAAGCATTATTGTAGTTATAACTTTTATAGTTACTATAGATTATCATTATTATTATCATCCTCCTTATTATTGCTATTTAAATAATTAATATTATCACTATTCTTTATGATACTATTCTTATTATTAACATTACCATTGTGTTAACCACTGTTTCAATTATCATTATAATAAATCTTATTATACAAACGTTATAAATATCATATTCTTCATTATTATTATTATTTTTAACAGTATTATCAACATCATTATTGTTATTTTCAATTTTATTATTATAATCATTATTATTATTATTGTTATTACTATTTTTATTATTATTATTATTATAATTATAATTATTATTATTATTGTCACTGTCATAATAATCATTATCGTCAGCAACATCATGAACATTATTCTGATCATCACTTAAATCATCAGTATTATTATTATTAGTAATTTTGTTTTTAGGGATTTGAAAACGATTAGTTCGACCCTTACCGTCACTATTATCATAATAACCATCTTTTTTTTCATAATTGTTATCGTTAATATTATCTGCTTAATCGTTATCATCATCATTGTCAGTATTAATATTATTATTATTATTTTCAACATAACCATCATGGTACTCCTTATTTTCTTTTTTACTTTTGTTTTTACTATTAATAATAATAATAATATTGTTATTATTATTATTATTATCAATCTAATTATTGCCATTATGTTACTTATTATTATTTTTGTTATTATGATTAATTTTATACTTATAACCATAGTCAACATCATTATTATACTTATTATGGCTTTTATCATTATCATGTCTATCGTTATTATTATAAAAGCTGTCATTTGTTTTAATAGTATGACCATCCTAATTAAAACTATCATCATAACTTTTTTATTTATTAGCATTATTCTAGCTATCGAGAATAATATCATTATGATAATTATTATTTTTGTCACGCACGTTACTTTTATTATTGTAAAAAATTGAGGTGCAATTAGCGTGCATCTCATAACTAATCTAACTTCTCCTAAAATATTTTCATGCAAAAGTCCAGACACTTTTACTGTGAATGGCTACAAATTTACGTTAGATAGATTAGTTAAAAATTATCTAGTTAAACAATTATGGATTTTATAGTTTACAGTGTAGCATATGTGAATGGAACCGTTAGGAGACCATAGTAAGCGTTGATATTAATATTTATACATTGATTTATTCTTACAATTACACATAAAAATAAACTTGACTCTTATAATATTACACTGGTAAAGAGGATTTATAGTTAAGCTTCCTATTTTGACTTTCATTTTGCTGCATTATTCTCGCTAAGACTATTCATATTACACTCTACGAGTGAAGAACAAACGTGCAATAAGTAATTACTTGCTGTGTAGTTAGTAATGTCAGTCACAGATAACGAGTATACTGAATGCATGGTAAGCAAGAGTATATTTTTTTAACATTTACATGAATTCAAATGTGGAACAATCATTGATTGAAAGTATAACTGTAAAATTAACAAGTTAAAAAGAACAGCGCAATGGTTAGGCAAGGCATTGTTGGGACCAATATAGTTGGTTATGACAAAGAAGACTGTGGGTTAACTGATTGATTCCCCCTCCTCAGCCACCTCTCAGCCCTTTCTCAGCCACCCTAAAAACAAGTTTAAATTGTTTTTATTCTAATACGGTACAAGCCCAAAAATTTTTTTATTACCCCTTCTTAGCCCTCTCCCTAGCCCTCAAATATTTAGTACGCCTGCATGACCCTCCTTATTCTTTTTCTATGCTTTTATTTCCCCCTCTCAGCCCAACCTCATATGAAGTTAAACTGTTTTTTTTTTAAATAAATTAAGTATTTTTTTGTCTTTTTTTTCCAGACTGCGGTTGAGGCAAGTAGACAGGCAAGTTAATGTTTTTTTGTTAATATAACAAAAATATTCTGATACCATAGTATACGTACTCGTACTCATATAATATTACATCACGGTTTTATAATAACAATTAAGAGTAAGATGTATGTCAGAATAATACGGAAGAGAGTGAAATCGTTTGATAGACGTAGAAATATTTGTTCAAATGTAATAATAACGGATACGCTAGTTCTATTGTTCTTATTTTTAAGAGAAACAATTAAATAAGAGTTTGCTGCAACGTTAAGACCACATTAAATACTTTTAAAAATATAGACAGGCATACAATATCTCATATTCAAGATTTTCTGGTGGCTTTGCAAGGTCATAAGCATCAAAATTGTTAACTACTGTTGCCACACAAAAAAACTTATGTTATTTTACTTGTTCAATGTATAATATTAGCAACTGGCTTGATTCAAAAAAAAAACGGAAACGCTTTTGTTGAATATTCCAAATTTACAGTTTTTTTGGCTTTATTTATGTAGGAGAGCGTGACCAAGTGAAATCCAACAATAGATGCTGACATGTTTAATTTAAATTGCAAAAGTTAAGATCAACGTCAGCTTTAGTGCAATGTGAGCTTAGGTAAGTTATCACTAATTTTTTTTGCTCAATTTTTAATAGCATAAAATACAAGTGTCTACATGTAGTTAATGAGAAAAAAAGGCAACTTTATGAATTCCAAGACCAAAGGACGTTTAAGAACTACTAGATTTTTGAGCATTGTGAAGTTTCATTTTGTAATGATGCATTCTGGCCTCAATTGACCTATGAAGGTAACCAGCAATTTGTGAGTCAAACGTATTGGTGCTGTTTTTAAATATGTAATACCCGATAGCTCTGAAAGGACAGTTGCGTTTACATCTCATATTCTTACTTGAGCTGAGAAAAATCATGCACACAGAGATCTCAAAGCGTTAGCTATTTGTTTTTGTAGTCTTTAAATTCCTATGATTTATGTTGGATTTTCGTTTTATTATTAGGATGAAATACAAGCCAGAAAACAGGTGAGGTATTCTTCGAATGTCTATAATCTGTCTCTAAAGGTAAATTTTTTTCTTATTGGGTGACGACTATGACATTAGTAATGTTTAGAGGAAAAACAACGAGCATAGTATTATGTATAAAGACTTAATTTGACTGATTTGAGTAAAAAAACTCTTAAGATTATTAAAACTTTAATTTTGTCCCACAAAAAATAGATTCTTTAGCCGTGCTTGTTTTTTTATTTGCGAACAATGACTGGCCAGGGCTTAAAATTGTTTGTAAATACAGTAAAAAAAGTTATCCAAACGTAGTCAGTGCTAAATTAAAACTTTTAAAGAACAAGGCTTAAAAACAACTTAATCATCATATGGGTACAGTCCAGGTATACTCTGTAGGGTCCTATTTCTGGTGGTCTAGGATTGACGCAAACATATTGGAAAAGTAACTTCAAGGTGTAACTTATGCTTGCGACACGGTAGTTATCTACCGAAGGCTTAATAGCATTCTGATAAGTTCAACGTTCTTAAATGTTTGTTTTTTTGTTTAAAGGATGTTCCAGATATTTGTTTACAATTAACTATACCTCCATGTTTTACAAAAAGTTGTAACGATCAATAAATTGCATAACCTTAGATATTATCTACAAAAATTAAAGTTAGTAATGTTACAACATCATCTTTACCTCATTATATTTCATTCCACAAAACCAATTTTTTAATGATAAAGATCTTACTTGTTTCATATACACCACGTCTAATTACTTTATATATTTATAACAATTCTATGAATAAAGTTATTTTCTAAAAAAACTTTTGCTCATTCGTTTTTGAGTTCGAAATGACTTTTTTCAACTTCTTAATAACACTCCACATTTTTTTCTACAACATCTTCAAGTCATTTGTAGCATTTTTTGATTAAATAGATAAACAACCCTTGCCAAACTAAGCTAAATTTAGTTACGTAATTGTTTAAGTTTATTATAATTAATTTTAGATTCATATATTTACATTTTTCGTTGTTATCTGTAATAGAAAACAGTTATCATAAAATTTTTTTGCTTGTGCTCAATCATTTGTTAGTTTTTTTAAGAAATCAAATAAGTCTCTTCAGCAACTATTTGATTTATCTATGCCAGTTTAAAAGTTAAATAATAATAATAATAATAATAATAATAATAATAATAATGATAATAATGATAATAATAATAACAATAATAATAATAATAATAATAATAATAATAATAATAATAATAATTTTCAGAGATAGTCTGCAAGTTCCAAGCTGGTTTAAACTCAGGTGACTGGTGTTGGCCTCATGGATGCTGAAAGTGGTCAATAAGGTGTCCAGCACAAAAGTGAGGAAAGAACATGTGATAAAACCCCTCACAGATGGGTTTCACAATCTTTCCTAGCCATGGATGAGACAGACCACTAAACACCAGCAGTGGAGCGATTGACGTCAGTGCTACTAGCTTTTCCAGTAACCATACCAAGAATAACTTGGAATATATCTATTACATGGAATATACCAGAAACTCAACATCAGGGCTTACTTTAAAGCAGACAAAGAAGGATGTTGTATTTATAAAATTAAAAAAAATAATAAATGGTATAGTAGAAGCAGCAACAAAAATCTACACTAATACAGAGATCACATTAAACGAAGGTTTAGAAGTGGCATTAAACCTACTGTATTATTTTAAGATTATCCGTTAAAGATAAAAAATCTCCTAGACCAAGCTGATGTTAATCTAAAAAGAAAAATGTATGGATCAGGAAAAAAAAAAAAATTAACACGCTCTATTTAACCAAGATAAGTAAAAAGCATGCTGACAATCAAGTGGAACAGGAGTCTCGAAGCTCTTAAGAAGACCCCTATTCCCCCTTTTTAAAAAGGAAAAAAGACACAGGCAATCCAGAGCTTCTCTTCAAGTTAAGAATTAATAGCAATGAAAAATGGAAATGAAATAATTCTAGAAAAAAGAAGAAGAAGTTTCTTGCTGAGTTTTTAGCAGAGCAAAGATTTGCCAAGGTTCTAAAGAAGATAAGGACTGATTTGAAGACTGAAACGGCTGCGATCACTGTCAAAGAAGTTACTATGGGTAAGAAGAGAGATCTTTTCGTTTAAATAAATGGATTATGGGACAGAAGAGCGCTTCATAGCAGTATAGTTAACACCGTGTGAGGTACAGGATCCGTTTAAGCATATTAAAAAAAAGTAACGCTTAAAATTCGGAATCTGGATCTGATTACCAAGAAGATTGACGTCAAATGTGCATTGAGTAAAATCGCTGGTTGCTTGCCACAGATGAAAACAGTGAAGCTGTTAGAAGTGAATAAGGAAGGGTGCAAGATAGCCATGGTGATTACCTTAGACCAATGCCAGAGCTTTAGAAGAAACAAAAGGTTGTGGATTGGCTTTACAAGCTGCCGAGTAAGAAAACGTGTTGAAAGCCTCAGATGCTCCAAGTGTGTTAGGTATATACACGTAGCCTAAAACTGCAATATGATGGATAAGCTGAAGCTATGCTTTTAATGTGGCAGCTGCAATTACCACAGAAATAATTACAAAGAGGAGCCCCAATATTTTGCTCGTAAATCAGAAGGTGCCAAATAGAAAGCAGGTAGTGGTAGCTGCTTAGCATTTTAGAAGCTGCTGAAGATAGTCAAAAGTAAACTGTGCTGACTCACCCAAGCCACTAGCAAGGAAAAGCAGAAGGTCTCAATGTTCTTGTCAAATAGCAAATGATCCAATGGAATAGAGAGAAGGCAACATCATGAAGGTAACGACTTTCTAATGAAAGGTCCCATCGGTGGTCAACACTTCGTAGCCCTAGCTCGAAGTATTATTGCAAAGGTGGCTTCCAAGCTAAGTGTCCCATAAGAAAGGTCCTATTAACTTAGTAAGTACTTAGTTAAAACTGCTAAGAACATTTTAGCGAGATGTAAGCGGTTTTGGTCAGACTACGAGTCCCATACGAAAAAGGGATTTGTACCTCCTTTTATAGTGCATCAACGCATTCTGGGTGACCCCAGATAAAAAATAAAAGTTGAAGTGATTACAACTTTAATAATAATAATTACAATTATAATAGTTATGATGATTATACTAATAATAAGGATAATGATAATGATAAGAATAATAATAACAATGATAATAATAATAATAATGATGATAATAATTATGATGATGATGATGATGATGATGATGATGATGATGATGATGATGATGATGATGATGATGATGATGATGATGATGATGATGATGATAATGATGATGATGATGATTATAATGATCATCATCATTATAATCATCATCATCATAATAATAATAATATTGACAGTAATATTAATAATGATTATAATAATAATAATAATAACAATAATAATAAAAATAATGAAAATAATTATAGGGAAACTGTGCTGATTCTGCCCCCCCCCCAAGCTTGTCCTGAGGTGTGGTAGTGGTAGAGGCTGAAGAAAAAGTGGTAGAGAAGAGGCAATGCTAGAGAAAACAAAGGCGGCTGTAAAGGTTCAAGCTATAGCACGACCAGGTTGTGGGAAGAGGCGGTGGGTGTGGCAGGATTGGGACTCTTAGTGGTGGGGGAGATTATTCCATCAGGTGGTTAGGATGACTTGGGTGGTAGGGCCTTGTGAACCAGATGCTGGTATCAGTGACGTTGGATGGTACTAACAAGGTGGTGGGTGGTGAGGATTATTTGGGTTGTGACGTAGAGATTTATGCCCCGGATGCTACAAGCTGTGACGTTGAATGGTACAGACGACTGCCTTTGTTTCTACCTCTGACATACGAATGGTTCAAGAGGTGTTGGCTACTAAGAAGCTCAGTGTATGTCAAAATGAAGATAATCAAGCCTGAGCGAGTATTCCTTATTAGTGGGTGTTTTTTTTTCTTCCGCTCACTAATTTAGGCATCTCAGTGGAATCTTTTCTTTCTGAGAGTGGGCGTATCGAGATATTGGAGAGAAAATGAATACTTTTTCATTGAAAAAAACACATGCTCTTTCAACCGACCAATGCTGGCTTACTCGATGCAGTATCCTACCAAGAAATACAGCCAGCTTATGAATTCATGTTTGAGCTTGTTAGAATAATATGTTAACTATTTGAATAATAAAAAAAATTTTTATGTAATACATATATTTGTAGGAGTTTTACAAAATACAAACAATTTTTGATAGTTCTAGCAAAGACTGATTATCAACTTTTTTTCAATCTTTAACATCCATCTGTATTTGAATGCAAGCAAACATTTTTGGAATAATAATTTTGCTTGACTTTTAGTTAAGATGCCTCAGCGTGCTTTTTGTAAAAGGTTCTTGGCTATTCATATCCTTCTCCTCTTCCTTACTAAGGCTTTCGTATTTTGGTTTGCGAAAGTACGGTCCCATTTCTTTATGTTGACTACTTAATTATCGCAGGGTAACCAAAGTTTTACACAAATTTTCATTAGCTTATAAAAAGGAACTAATTTCTTTGTGCTACACACAGTCATTGTTTTTATAATCATCATTATTATCAGTTTCAAAGTTACCAACAGTATTAGCTGTATTAGGTCTATCAGCGATATTCCCTGTGAGGCAGTTTAGAAATTTTTCTTTTGTAATTGCTTAGTGCAACTTTAAAGTATTTTGTGTCTGATTAAATGTCGTTTTCAACCAAAGAGCACAGAAATAATTTAATTTGACGAGCCTTATTAAGTGCGCCAAATTTTTTTCTACGTAGACTTTTATGTGTTTCATGAGTACCACACACTAACGCCTTTGTTGAATATGGTATACTAAGAGTGTGACATGATTGCATCATATGTTATTAAATAATATTTCTAGCACACTCAATGGTAGATTCCGAATACGCAGCTGTATTATCTTTATAAACGTTGATATGGTTAGCATTTTTTGCTATAGCGTACAAGTGCTGCTGTGATTTTTTAAAGTAACAATTACCCTCAAACCAGCGAAGTCCATGTACTTTTATCAACTAACGATCGTTATTTTGGCGCGTATCCATACGTAAGGTAAGAAAATTTCACAGGGGCCACACACTCTAATGACTTATCTCTGGTGTCATAAGAGACAAAACAGCCACTTCTTTGTGGTAGCAGCTGTCAAGGAGCGTCAAGAAAACCTTTAATTTTTATAACATAATCTGTGTATAAATCAATTTTTCTTATTTCGTAGCTTAAAAACGTTGTACTGACTGTGACATAAACACGTATTCGTAAAGTTTAATGCTGCGTGATAAACTCAGCACTCTGAGGTGTAATTCGTTTATATACATCCTACACTGTACAGAAGTATGTGTGTATCTTATCAGAATAAATCGTTGATTTCTAGTATTTTAATTTTAAGCTCGTTTCAAAAAAAGGGCTCCAGAAATAAAAACAATACCATAATTTAATACACTTATTTATAAAAAAATTTTATAAAACGTAGTTTTATTAATTTTTCATTATACATTTTCTTCAAAATCGCTGGCATCCTCCCATTTCATATGTAAGTAAAACTTTTTCATTCATTTTACATTGTGAATGGCACACAAAGATCTATACGCACCGTTATGGTGAGGACATGCAGTAGCTGATGTAAGGAGTTTAAACTCTGGTTGATCAACCATATTATCAACTTTAAAATAAAGCCTTTCGAGACACTTTTTCTTCAATTCTCTAACTACAAAAATCTTTTTGGCATCATTGAGATTTTTCCGAAAAACATAACTAGTTTCTGTGTTGTCAATTTCACCTGATTACCAATTTAATCTATTACAGAATAGCTCAAGCCATAAATTTTCACGTTTGTATTTATCATTTAGTTTGTGCCAAGAAAATGGTGGCTTGAAGATAAATACTTGAAGTTCATTATCTCCATGGAGTGAAAGAATCGCCAACCCTTTAAGCACATAATCGTTACTAGGCTTTTGAAGGCCCTGCATATCCACCACGTACTCCATGATGATAAGTACTGAATTCACTGTTAGTTATTTTTTTTCATTTTACATACGTGCTTAAACAAGTTGCCTCACGTCATTGCTGATAGAATTGTACTTTACGACGCGATCATGTAGAATAAGACCGTAAGCAGATAAATTTTTCGGGAAATTTTCTCATGCTTCGAACTCCAAGCGTGCGTCTACTCACTTTTCATTTTGCTTGGAGCAGTCAATTATAATGAGAGGCATGAGTGTGATGAAATCTTTTTTATTTAATATAGGTTCTAATTCTCTCCCGTAAGAGGCTGCTTAAAAATTTTTATACACATGAAATAACATTAAATACTGATTCTTATTAATATTAAGATGAGGATTTCTACAAGAATAGTAGTAAAAATTTTAAGAAAATCTTAACATTGCTGATATTAAAATGATTAAAGAGACTGGCATTAGATGCAGGCTCATTTTTTCGCTTTTTCTGAAACCCCCAAATAACAAATCAAGGCTTTTTCAACTGATTGGAAGTTTTGACAGTCTACACATGCCTAGAAGTTTTTAGCAGAAGAGGATGCTTATTTGATTCCCAATTGCGGAAACTCATAGAAATAGGCTTGTATTTTGCAACAACATTGAGTAAACAAATTGTTCGTTTGTCTAATGCAGTTATGTAAGGCACAAGCCACTTAATCAGAGTCACTGTAAGCTTATACCTTTGAAGAGTTTGATTGTAAGGTACTTGTATGATGGCGCCAACATCATCTCTTGATCTTGTAATAATTAATTGATATTTTAAAATAACCTCTTCTTTGCGATAGTCCTCAGCGAAACTAAATATCAGACTCAAAAGTATTGAC